>NC_138552.1:115838148-116005648 GCF_964273705.1 Natrix helvetica | reverse complement strand
ACCCAGTGATTAGGGAACAATTATTAAAAGAGGCCTAGAACTCCCAGTTTCCCAGATTCTAGTCAGGTCCCCTTAACTACTAGATTTTGTAGAATATTTTCAGTGTTAAATCTGTGTTGCCTATATAGTTGGGGAAGTTTCTGGCCTGACTATATCTGTTATCCCATTACATTTTGGGCTCAGTCCCAGATTATCTGCAGAATTTATTCAGATAATGGAACTCTGGTAAATGTCTATTGTCAAAAATCACAGGAATTAGTGAGAGAAAGTTATTTATATGTGGTGCGTTCTGGCTTTTAGCTCCTTAATGTAAACTTTAGTATAATGCTTACCTCAGAGATGACAAACTTTCCTGTAAATTGGTACAATAATTTAAACTATTATTCTGTTAAAAAGGCATAAAGAAGTCACAATTTCACCAGAGGGGAACAGGCTTTCTTGGCAATAAAATGGTGGGGTTATATATACATAAGAACAAAATGCGTGTGTTAAAATATTCTGTGATAAAGATTAGTGCATCATATAAAATCATTTTGGAATGCAGTTGTGGTTTTAATTGAAATATGTATGTTTATATTAATTCTGTTGATGTTTTATTCTGTGCCTAATGCTTGAAAACCATGTTTTTTTTTAATTTAGAGGGCAGTAATATAAAAATATACCAAATACATGAAACTAGGAAAAATAGATCTGAGTGAGGGGGAAGGTTCTTTTTCTGAGCTTGTGGGTTGGTTTCCAAATGTTTCGTTACTAGGCTAGCTAAAATCTTCAGCAGAATTTAGGGGATGTCAGTGTCAGTGTTCTTCGTTTATAATGGCCTCAGGTCTGGGTGTGTAAAATGATGGTCTTGTGATGGGTCTTGTGTGAGTCATCAGTGAGAATCTTATTGGTCTTGTGATAGGGAGGTTACATCAGGCCAGGGTCATTGGAAGGTGAACTGGTGGGGAGTTGTGTGGTTTGGTTGGAGGGTTGGTTCTGTTTCTGGTTGGGTGTGCTGTTGATTTGGATTCTGAGGGGTTTGTAGGTCGGTTGTAGATCAATGTGTCTGTTGATGTAATTGCTTGTGGAATGCCCAGTTTTGATTAGGTCAACTCAATGAGCATGGCGGGTGTTAGCGTGGCCAATGATGTTTGTGTTGCTCCAATTGAACTGATAATGTTTGATGTCATTGTGGCTAGAGAGTAAGGATTTGGTATTGTGGCGTTTGACTGACAGCCAGTGTTTGTGGATCCTTGTTTTTATTTGATGTTGTGGTATTTGTCGTCTAGTTTGGAAATAAACAATTACCAGCCAAAACTTCCAAGAGAAAACAATGGTAATTTTATTCTTCACTTTGCAAAGCAGGTGGCCCACGCACACTCAGGTACAGTGGACACACCCTAAATTATCAATACATTTGCCTTATATTCTCTAGTACTGTTACATATTTACCTCCCACCTTTTCTTCATTGGCTTAGTAATAATGATGTCATTAGTAATAATGGCTTAGTAATAATAATGACTATACAAAGTGTGTAAAGTGATTACATTATTTCTGCCCCTGATTCCATCTCCCACTACTCTAATTCTATCTCCTCTTGCCCTTCTTTATGAATTTCCTTTTATGGTCCTAGTTCCTAGGGGTTGTCTCTAGAGTAACTGTCATATCAGTAAATTCTGATTATGGCCATTTTTAGGATAGCAGAAGCCTCTGATCCTAGCTCCTATGTACAATTCTCAAGCTTCAGCTTCGCTCATGAGATTAGAAACATATACAATTTATTTTCTTCAAAGGCCAAAATGTTTTCTTACAATTCCGTAAAAACAATTACAACTGTTTTCCCAATCCCTCCACTTTCTTTTCACAACCAATATTGATTTCTACATTCATTTTTCTCAAATTGTTGCAACATTTTTTTAATCTCTTCACTCTCATTTTTTACTTTTCATCCAACCATACAGTCTTTACAAGAAGTCATTATTATTGGTCTGTTGCATATAACAACACATCATTCCAATTATCAATATTAACTCCCCAACATCATCAATTGTTTTATCCATCCAGTCACTGAGTCCTTTCAAGGGATTCCAGCCACCCCTCCCTATGACCCTAGCCTTTTCTTGTAACTTATTTATTTGTTCATGATTTTTTCAATTAGTTTAGTATAATCAGGTACTTCTTCACTAGTATTATGTATTGTGGTACAACAACTTTAATAAATCTATTCTGCACACAGCCCACTCACAGTAGCTGCTAAACTCACAATTTCCAACTCTGTCTTAATAAAGTAATCCTTGCTATTTTTAATTCTTCACTTAGTAACATTATATCACTTTGAGTAATATTTATTATCTCATCCATAATATTGGTGTAATTATTTATTGTTTTCATATTTTCCTATCCCCATCATATATATTTATATACATACATATATATATATATATATATATATATATATATATATATATATATATATATATATATATATATATATATATATATATATATATATATATATATATATATATATATATATAAATATATATGATGGGGATAGGAAAATATGAAAACAATAAATAATTAGGGTAAGGGGATTAGGATAAGGGTGTCGAGAGGATTACCCTTATCCTCTCGACACCCTTACCTTAATCCCCTTACCCTAATACCTCGGCTCCTCGCTTCCTTTTAAGCGTCTTCTTAAGGATCGCAGGTTTAAAAAAAAAAAACTCCGCGAATAGAAGACGCTTAAAAGGAAGCGAGGAGCCGAGGTATTAGGTTAAGGGATTAGGGTAAGGGTGTCGAGAGGATAAGGGTATTTTCGGACATACACCTAGCGACTATGTGAATGTCGACATTCACCGGTGAAGGTCCGAATGTAAAACAATGTAATGAAATATTCGGTCTTTCACCGGTGAATGTCGACATTCACCAGATTTCTTTCACCGTAACATATATATATGTTACACACATATATATATATATGTTACACACACACACACACACACACACACACACACATACACACACACACACACACACACACACACACGTATTTGTGTTACAACCCCTGGTATGCCCAAATATGGGAGGGAGCTCACTACTTCCTCTTTCTGTCATTCATCTCATCACAGAAAACCATCCAGACAGAAACCCATATTAATATAAAAAAGCACAAATACAACATATGTATGTATGTATGTATGTATGTATGTGTGTTACAACCCCTGGTATGACTAAATATGGGAGGAAGGTCACTACTCCCTCTTTCTGTCCTTCGGCTTATCACAGAAGACCATGCAGGCAGAAAACCATATTTTTATTTTTACTGTTGCCTTTTTATATTTGTGTTGTAATTGTACTGATCAATAAATAAAGGGAGACTAGGATAGATCTATTTCGAGCTAATTAGCTCTCATCAGCTAGCCATACCCTTACTGGGATTAGAACCCGGGCTGTATATATCTTAGGCAGGAGTCTTAACCACTAAGCCCCGGGTTCTCTTCCTTATCAGTTGAGCCAGGGAAATAGGTATGTATTTGTGTTACAACCCCTGGTATGACTAAATATGGGAGGAAGGTCACTACTCCCTCTTTCTGTCCTTCGGCTTATCACAGAAAACCATGCAGGCAGAAAACCATATTTTTATTTTTACTGTTGCCTTTTTATATTTGTGTTGTAATTGTACTGATAAATAAATAAAGGGAAACTAGGATAGATCTATTTCGAGCTAATTAGCTCTCATCAGCTAGCCATACCCTTACTGGGATTAGAACCCGGGCTGTATATATCTTAGGCAGGAGTCTTAACCACTAAGCCACGGGTTCTCTTCCTTATCAGTTGAGCCAGGGAAATAGGTATGTATTTGTGTTACAACCACTGGTATTTCCCAGTAAGGGTATGGCTAGCTGATGAGAGCTAATTAGCTCGAAATAGATCTATACTAGTCTCCCTTTATTTATTTATCAGTACAAATACAGCACAAATATAAAAAGGCAACAGTAAAAATAAAAATATGGTTTTCTGCCTGCATGGTCTTCTGTGATAAGCCGAAGGACAGAAAGAGGGAGTAGTGACCTTCCTCCCATATTTAGTCATACCAGGGGTTATATATATATATATATATATGTTGTAATTGTACTGATAAATAAATAAAGGGAGACTAGGATAGATCTATTTCGAGCTAATTAGCTCTCATCAGCTAGCCATATCCTTACTGGGATTAGAACCCGGGCTGTATATATCTTAGGCAGGAGTCTTAACCACTAAGCCACGGGTTCTCTTCCTTATCAGTTGAGCCAGGGAAATAGGTATGTATTTATGTTACAACCCCTGGTATGACTAAATATGGGAGGAAGGTCACTACTCCCTCTTTCTGTCCTTCGGCTTATCACAGAAGACCATGCAGGCAGAAAACTAATCTTATGTTGTAACATACATACATACATACATACATACATACATACATACATGTTGTATTTGTGCTTTTTTATATTAATATATATATTATTATATATATAAACAGTGCAGCACCGCGAAGTTGAAGTGACCATACAATCACATTATATGCAAATAATCTCATCCAGTAACTGCTAGCCTACTTAATACATTAACTATCATTCTATCCAATCACATTATTTACAGTTTGTTCCTGTCTTGTCACCTTGTTTTATACCAATAATAGAATCTGATCCAGACTTCAAAATATTCCAGTTCCCCTTTATTTTTTAGTTCAAGGGTGAACTGTGCCAGTTTTGCTTTTTCAAATATAGCCAATTCATGTTTAATCAATTCCATACCTTCTTTTATACTTCTATTTTGCGATTTCTTTTGAAGTTCACTCTCTAAATTTCTGTATCTTTCTTTCAACTCTCTTGTTTTTTGATTCTCAATTTTTTTCTTCCTAGCTGTAGCCGATACCGTGACCCTCTTATAAATGCCTTAGTTGTATCCCATAGGTTTTTTATGGATGTGTCTCCTGGCCAGTTTTCTTTGAAGAAAAATCTCAGTTCCTGATGGACTTTTAATATATTCCTGAACTTTTAGGATTGTTCTATTGAATGACCAATGATAACTGCCCTTTTGTTTTTTCCATGTAATCCTCATGGGATTGTGGTCAGCCCATAGAGTGGGTTCTATGTCTATCTCCTTCACTTCCGAAATTAACTCCATCGACATCCAGACCATATCTATCCTTGACCAGGTTTCATGTCTGTTTGAGTAGAAGGCATATTGCTCTCTGGACATTTTTCTTGCCATATGTCATAGATATTTAATTCTTCGGCCATTTGGAAGAACGACCTGGGGAAAATTCTCCTAACTCCTTTTCTCTTCTTTCCACTTTTATAGTTCCATTTCTAGTATGCTATAGCATTGAAATCTCCCATTAAGCAAACATTTTCGTTTCCCATCTCTCTGATAATGCTATGTAACCTATAATAAAAATTTTCCTGACCTTCATTACGTGCATATATTACAACCAGTAACAACTTTTTTTTGGTTTAACATTATTTCTACAATTAATATTCTCCCATCCTCATCATGATAGATTGGTCTAGTCTGGATTGTGTCTTTAACATATAACACTATTCCTCTTTTCTTTTGATCAGCTAATGCTGTGTAAAGTTTACCCAATCTAGGATATTCCAAGGTCTGGATCTGTCGTTTGGTTATATGGACCTCTTGCAATGCAATTATAATTCAGACGTTTTAATTTATTGAAGGTTGTTTTTCTTTTCTGGGGTGACTTTAGACCATTAATATTCAGTGATAGGATCTTGATTTCTCCTGACATGATTCTATGTGTATTTAGGTCATGTGCTTCTTGTTACCCTTATCTCTCTCAGTTCTTTTGGTTCTTCCCCTTTTTTCCTCTAAAACAGCTTCTTGTCTCCACTAGTTCCTTTTCTCTTCTTATCTGTGCTTTAAGTCCTTGCATCCTTGTTTCCAACAGTTCTCCTTCGTTTTCCTCACCTCCTGACCAACAAGTTGATTGTAGAATTCTTCCACTTGTTCCACCATGTCTATTCTGAATCTTCTATCTCTCCAAGTTACCAGTATGCCCCCTAGCATCAACCATCTGAAGTTAATTTCATATATATTCAGCACTGATGTTAAAAATTGATAGGGCCTTCTTAGTTCTCTGATTCTCCTTGGTACCTGTTTTAGGACTGTTAGTTGTCGTATACTATTGGGTCGTCTTTTGTTCTATTCAGCGCCTCATTGCGTATTGATTTCTTAACAAACTTTACATGAACTTCCCTTGGGAGATTGTTCTTTTTTGTGTCGTTTGTCTGGATTCTATATGTCTCATCGATCTCACTGGTCATCTCATCCTTTCCTATTCCCAAAGCCTTTGCCATAAGATCTGCCATTGTATCCGGTAGATCCTCGCTTTTTTCTTTACATGCTGAAACCATAGAAATTGGGCCTCTTTCTCTGATTCTAATGTGAGCACTGTTAGCTCAAGTTCTTTGTTCACCTGGATCAACCTAGAACTCAGCTCCTCCATTCTTTACTCTTCCTTCTCAATCCTTCCTTCTATTGCATTTATTCTTTGTTCATTTTTATTAATCCTCAGAGGATCTCTGGTTCTGTAAACAGCTATCAGAGGATAGGAAGAGAATGAAAGAGACCTAGCGATTTATCGGTAAGTATACACACACACACACCTATAGAAATATAGTAATATTACAAGTTTTATATGTGTGTGTGTGTGTGTGGATGTATGTATATATGTATGTATGTATGTGTGTGTGTTACAACCCCTGGTATGCCCAAATATGGGAGGGAGCTCACTACTCTCCCTTTCTGTCCTTCGGCTCATTACAGAAAACCATCCAGGCAGAAAACCATATTTTTATTTTTAATGTTGCCTTTTTATATTTGTGTTGTATTTGTGCTGATAAGTAAATAAAGGTAGACTAGTATAGATCTATTTCAAGCTATTTAGCTCTCATCAGCTAGCCATACCCTTACTGGGATTTGAACCTGGGCTGTATTACATATTAGGCAGGAGTCTTAGCCACTAAGCCATAGGCTCTCCTCCTTATCAGCTGAGCCTAGGGAAATAGGTATGTATTTGTGTTACAACCCATGGTATGCCCAAATATTTATCAGCACAAATACAACAGAAATATAAAAAGGCAACATTAAAAATAAAAATATGGTTTTCTGCCTGGATGGTTTTCTGTAAAGGGGATACTTTTTGTTATCCCCAAGGCTGGAGAGCTATCCTTGATCTTAAGAAATTAACGTTTCAAGATGCATTCATTGCAGACCATTTTGGGTAGCATTAGACACGGCAATTTTTTAACTTCAATAGATTTAACAGAGGCATACCTCCATATTCCCATCCTACCCCAACATAGACAGTTCCTACGTTTTTCCTACCTAGGTCATCATTTCCAATACGTGGCGTTGCCCTTCGGGCTTTCCTCGGCACATTGAGTATTTATCAAAGTGCTTGCAGCTTTGGTCGCTGCGCTGCGAGATGTGCCTGTCAAATTACAGGCCTATTTAGATGACATATTCATACAATCTTCATCACCTAGTCAGGCTTGAAGGGACCTTATGACCACTATGCAGGCCCTTCAGGTCCATGGGTTTTCAATTAACATACCCAAGAGTCATCTCCATCTGACCACCAGGTTAGTGCACCTCGGTGCCTTAATTGATGCCGTTGATTGTAGAGTCTTCTTGTAACTAGAACGTCAGGAATCTCTCAGGTCCTTAGCAAGCCAAGTTGGCAGGGAACGCAGGGGCTCTTCGGCCACACTCACGAAATTGCTGGGTACCATGGTGTCTGGCATTGGGATAGTTCCTTGGGCATGGTTGCACTTTAGAGAACTCCAATGGTTTCTCTTGCTGTTTCAGAGGAGACTCTTAAGCTGTTCCTTGGCCAAGATACGCATCCCAGCAGAGGTTTCCCGTTCCCTGCTATGGTGGACGTCCCAGGCCATCACCAGGGGCTGCCAGTTCAATGACCAGGACACACTGACTGTCACCACAGATGCCAGCCTGTTTGACTGGGGGGCCCACCTCCAGGAGCAGATGACGCAGGGACCATGGGATCAGGTGGACCGGATCACAGTATAAACTGGTTGGAACTGCGAGTGGTCCACCTGGCTCTCCGCCATTTCCAACACACAGTGGTGGGCAAACACGTCCTGGTGCTGACGGACAATATGTCGGCCAAGGCGCACATAAACCATCAGGGGGGGGGACCAGGTCTCATTCCCTGATGGACGAAGCCATGAAATTGTACTTTGGGCCGAGAGGAACTTGCAGTCTCTCACTGCAGAGCATATTTCGGGGGTGGCGAACGTTCAGGCGGACTGGCTCACCCGAGAGGTTGTGGACAGTTCCGAATGGCGCTTGCACCCATCAATCTTCTGGGACATTTTGGACCAGTTTGGCATGCCGGTGATCGATCTCTTCACCGCCCCCCACAACACACAGCTCCCTCTCTTCTACTCTCGGTTCCCAATGTGGCGGTCGGAGGGGGTGGATGCAGTATGATGCAAATGACCTCCGGGCCTCCTTTATGCCTTCTCCCCGCTTCCTCTCCTGTCTCGAGTCATCCAGAAGATCATTGGAAAGAGGGCAGGGGTGGTCCTGGTCGCCCCCCCCACTGGCCATGCAGGTCTTTCTTGGTTTGCAGATCTGTGGACTCTCTTGATGGACAGGCCCTGGAGGATCTCCCTCAGCCAGGGATCATTGGAACATCCCGATCCTCAGTGGTTCCAGTTGACAGTCTGGTGCTTGAGCGGAGCGTCCTAAGGAAGGACAATTACTCCTCCAGGGTCATCCAGACAATCCAAGCTGCACGATGCCCGTCCACCGAGCGTATCTACGATTCCACCTGGTGGTCATTCTGTTCCTGGTGTTCTGTTAAGCCTTTAGATCCTACTAAGGCCACTATCCCACACGTTCTGGAATTTCTCCAGGATGGTTTGGACAAGGTTTTGGCCACAAACACTATCTGAATGCAATTGGCGGCCATTTCTTCTGTATTGACTTCCGGAGGTTCCCCTTCACTGTCCCAGCAGCTCACGGTGCGTCGTTTCCTTAAGGGAGCATCCAATCTTAAACTGCCAGCCATGCACATATATCCCTCAAGGGATTTGCCCAGAGTTCTTGACGCTCGTACAGCAGCTCCATTTGAACCTCTGCGAGAGGTTTCCCTTAGGTTCCTAACTTTGAAAGTATCCTTTCTGGTGGTCATCACCTCCGCCAGGAGGATTTCAGAACTGCAAGCACTCTCGGTAAGAGATGATCTGTGGGTTTTCCACCAGGACCGTGTGGTGCTATGGCTGGATCCCTCCTTCATTCCCAAGGTATGTTCCTGTTTCCACTGAGCACAGGAGCTTGTGTTACCAAATTTCTGTCCCTGTCCTACTCATCCTTTGGGGCAAAAGTGGCACATCTTAGATGTGAGGAGGGCTCTAAAGATTTATTTAAAAAGGACTTGGCCCTTTCGAATGTCAGAGACACTTTTTGTGTCCTTCCAGCCAGCTTCCCTGGGCAGGAAGGTTTCGTTCGCCACCATAGGCAGATGGCTACGGGCCTGTATTGCTGTGGCATATCAATCCCAGTCTACGCCAGTTCCAGGTAGATTGACAGCACACTCCACAAGGAGTGCTGCCACCACGGCTGCCTGGGCAGCCCAAGCTTCCTTGGCAGAGATTTGTAGGGCAGCGACATGGGCTACCCTGTCCCCCTTCATCAAAAATTATAAGTTGGACACCTTCGCATCTGCGAATGCAGCCTTTGGCCACAGGGTGCTCCAGTTGGTCCACAGGACAGGCACTCTGCCGAACTAGTCATAATCTAGTCATAAACTAGTCACCCAGAGGACAGAGGACAGATCCAGAGGACAGAGAACAGATCCAGCTTTGGTATGTCCCAGTCTGGATGCCACCTCCACCACTATGGAGAAAGGGCATTGGTCCTTACCTGAGAAGCTTATTCTCATAGGATGGAGGTAGCATCCAGCCCCTACCAAGGCGAGACTGGTTCCTTTTGTTCCTTTTGTTCCTTGTTTTTCTCATTGGTTTTTTTTGTGTGGGTTTATGTGACTGACTTTTGCTTTAGACATCAATACAAGACTTGTCTACACCGGCTGATCGACATTAAACATTAAAAGTAGGTTAAAATATTTACATATCCATGCAAAACATTTCAGTTGTTTCTTTTATATAGGTTTAACTAAGCATTTTAAACCTCAAAAGATTTCCAGAAAAAACAAAAACAAAATTGTATTCCAATGTCAAGTGTTTCCTCTTCTCATGACTCATCTGTTTGCAAATAACATTATTTCTTGCTTCATTTCTCTAGTAATACAATTATCACTATTGCCTCCTTCATCCCTCTTCTGAGCTGAATACAGAATACTTGCCAACTTCTTCCAACTTGCAAACTTGACTTTCCTTAAATATCTTGCAACTAAATTCCACTCACTGGGAGATGGACATCCCAGTTGTTTTCTTAATTTGTATTATAGTATTCAGAACATAAAAAGAAAATATATCTGTATAGCTTTCTGTTGTGGCACAGCACAATCCGGTTGAGTTGCTGATGGACCATATGAGTCTGCCCTTGACGATGTGGAGGATCCTGTGCAGGGTTCAGACTTAGAGCAGGGACCAGAGAGGCTGGTTGGCCACCAGGAGGCGCCTGAGGCATGGAGCAGTGGGGAGGATCAAAGGCAGTTTGTCCCTGATGCTAGATTGAGAAGGGCTGAGAAACGGAAGCAGCAACTCCTTAGGCAGACTCACAGAAGATGATTAAGCACAGGTGGTTGTGGATTGGCTCCTCCCAAAAGAGATTATAGGTGAGGCGTTGGGAGGGGACATTTGCAGGAAACAACCGTTCGAATTAGTAGTTAAGAAAATCTATGTATTCTAGCCATGTCTGCTCGTTTGGACTATCTGTGTGGCTTCATTTGAATTATCTGGGTTGTTTTATTGAACGTGAGTTATCTGGGCCTTCAGCCAAGGGATTTGTAATCTCAGTAATTAAACAGTGGCAAACAGCCAAGCCTGTGTTCTGGTTTATTCACAGGCATGGAGAGGGGGGTCAGAACAGCTTTCTATATGCAGACCAAAAACTTTAAAAACCCATAACTGCAAAAGCAGGTGTCAGATGTCTCATTTACCCCACCTTTCTCATTTCAAGTAAGCAGAGAAAAAAAAAGATGAAAGTGAACAGAAAAACCGCACTCCCCCCTTTCCTACTTTTCTCGCTCTTCCAAAGCAAAAAGTCCTTGAATAAGAGAAAAAAGTAACAACCAGCAAAGACAGAATAAAAAATGTTTAAAAGTTTACATAGAAATCTCTCCCATTTCTCCACTCAGCATCCTTAGAACAAAATATTTTTCTCTGTTTTTTTTCCCTCTCTCTCTCTCCAGTAAATCACACACATTTTTCCACGAATTTCTCCCCAACATCCTCCATGGGCTTTTCTCATTTCTTTTCTTTGCAAACACTTGCTATTGCCTTTCCACTTACTTCACAACAACAAAAAACTGCAACTTACTGTTTCTTTGTAAGAAAAGAAATTTCATTTCATGCTTTCTCCAAGCAAACCAATCATTATTATTACTGTATTTTTTGGAATATAGGATGCTCTGGAGTATAAGACAGACCTAGGTTTTTGGGGAGGAAAATAAGAAAAAAATATTCAGCCTCTGCCTACCACCATTCATGTTATTCAGCTGATGCATGGTAACAAGGTCAGCCAATGAATAGGCATAGCAACTAAGTCAGCCATTGAGGGCTATTTGGACTCTGAAATTTGTTATGTGAGCAACAAGATAGGAAGGAGCCTGGTTTAGCCGAGAACTGAAAGTGAAACTGCTTGTGTTTTGCTTGTATTTACTGCTACCTAAACTAATGGGACTAATGCCTTTTACCACCACCCCCCCCCATACTGACTTATTTTTACCATCTACAGCACCTTAACCCCCACTGGAATTTTGATAATAACCTATTCGAGGTTAGACTTGCTCCGCCTGCGGGAGGCCCCTCTCTCGCAGGTTTGGCCCTTGGCTCTTTCAAGGGCCCGCCTCGAGGACGGGTTCGTGGACCCCGAGAGGTGCAGGAACCGGAAGTTAAGGGGATTTTTAGTAAAATATTTTTTATCTTTTTTAGGGGGTTCCAGGGTGGGGGGGAGGGCTAATCAGACCGGGAGGAGAGCCAGTGCCGGACAAACAGGTGAGTCTAGGAAGGACGGGGATGCGGTGGAGGGGGGGAAAATAAAGGTCACTCGAGCAGAGGGTTGTCCTATTACAACGGTCGTGGGGAGGAGGGGATGCGAGGACAGGATAAGATCCCAAGGTCGGTTGGGAGACCGTGGCTGCTGGTTACGCCCGGTCGCTTGTGCCAACCCCTGCAGTCTAGGTGGACAGGAACTACAGAGCCAGGGCCTGCGGCTGATGCTCTGCAATGCAAGGTCTGTTACCAACAAGGCCCCCCTCATTAATGAGTTGATCTCAGAGGGGGAGCTAGACCTTGCAGGGATAACGGAGACCTGGTTGGGCCACGAGGGTGGTTTACCCCTCGTGGAAATGTGCCCACCAGGTTTCCGGGCATTCCATCAGCCCCGGGCCCTGGGTAAGGGTGGTGGGGTGGCGGTGGTTATTCGGGAACGTTTAGAGCCGAGGGAGTTCACTGTCCCTCAGATACCCGGGTGTGAGTCCCTTGGTGTGAACTGGGGCCCAGGGAGGCAGTGGGGCTTGCTGATTGTATACTTGGCTCCTCGCTATGCATCAGCAGCCCTGCCCGAGCTCCTCGAGCTAATCTCAGCGACGGCAGTTGAGACTCCCAGACTTTTGGTCATGGGGGACTTCAACTTGCCGTCAACGGGAGCGGCTTCCGAGGTGGCTCGGGAGTTCATGGCTTCCATGACGGCCATGGACCTGACCCAATTAGTTCAGGGCCCCACTCACGAAGGGGGCCACACACTGGACCTCATTTTTGTATCTGAACAGTGGACGAGTGATCTGGGAATAGGGGACTTAGTCATCATGCCCCTGTCATGGTCAGATCACTCATCCCTCCGGCTGGACTTCCCTGGCGCTATCCCCCACCGCGAGGAGGCGGAACCAGACTCTACAAGCTGGTACCGCCCCAGGCACCTGATGGAATCGGACAGATTCCAGACGGAGCTTGGGCCAATACCTGTAGCCCTGTCCCGCTCCCGCTCCGAGGACCTAGTGACTGCCTGGAATAGGGCGACGACTGGGGCCTTGGACCGGGTTGCGCCTTCGCGACCTCTCCTGCGGCATCGACCCACCCGGGCTCCTTGGTTCACTGAGGAGCTAAGGGTGATGAAGCGCCACAGGAGACGTCTAGAGAGCAGGTGGAGGTCCTCACGCTCCGAATCTGATCGAACACAGGTAAGAGCCTATTTGCGGACTTACCTTGTGGCAATAAGAGCGGCCAAGCGTAGATATTGTGCTGCCCTTATTGCGTCCGCGGATAACCGCCCTGCTGCCCTGTTTCGGGTGACCCGCTCCCTTCTATCGCAAGGGACGCGCGAGACACCCTTACAGGGAAGAGCAGAGGAGTTTGGGGAATATCTCCAGGACAAAATCGATCAGATCCGGAGCAGATGGACCTCCGTCAGTGGACCAGACGAGCCGTCAACAGCGAGTCTTGAGAGACCATTCTGGGAGGAGTTTGACTCTGTTGTCCCCGAGGATTTGGACAGGTTGCGTGGACGGCTGCGGCCCACCACATGTTCAATGGACCCGTGCCCCTCCTGGCTGGTACTGGCAGCCTGGGAGGTGACACGAGGCTGGCTTCTGGGCCTGGTGAACGCCTCATTGGGTGAGGGATACTTACCAACCGCCTTGAAAGAGGCGGTGGTGAGACCGTTGCTCAAGAGACCTTCGCTCGACCCAATGGAGCTAGCTAATTACCGTCCAGTCTCCAACCTCCCCTTCTTGGCGAAGGTTGTTGAGAATGTGGTGGCGCAGCAGTTCCCACGACACCTGGACGAATCCGACTATCTAGACCCACGCCAGTCCGGCTTCCGACCCGGGCACAGCACTGAGACAGCCTTGGTCGCGTTGGTTGATGATCTCTGGAGGGCCAGAGATAGGGGTTGTTCCTCTATCCTGGTCCTATTAGACCTCTCGGCGGCTTTTGATACCATCGACCATGGTATCCTATTGCGCCAGTTGGAGGGGATGGGAGTCGGAGGCACCGTTTTGCGGTGGTTCGGCTCCTACCTCTCCGACCGGAAGCAATGTGTGTTGACAGGGGGGCAGAGGTCATCCCTGAGGCCACTCACTTGTGGAGTGCCACAGGGGTCGGTCCTCTCGCCTCTCCTGTTCAACGCATATGTGAAGCCGCTGGGTGAGATCATCCGTGGTTTTGGGGTTGAGTACCACCTGTATGCTGATGATACTCAGCTGTACATTTCAACCCCAAACCACCCCAACGAGGCTGTCGAAGTGATGTCCTGGTGTTTGGAAGCCGTCGGGGTCTGGATGGGGGACAACAGACTCAAACTCAACCCCTCCAAGACCGAGTGGCTGTGGGTACCGGCACCTCGATTCAGTCAGCTGACACCATCGCTGGCCATAGGGGGCGAACAACTGTCCCCTGTGGAGCGGGCGCGCAATTTGGGCATCCTCCTTGATGCCCGGCTGTCAATGGAGGACCATGTGGCAGCCGTGGCAAGGGGGGCGTTCCACCAGGTTCGCCTGGTGCGCCAATTGCGCCCCCTACTGGACCGGAGTGCCCTGCGCACGGTCACTCATGCGCTGGTGACGTCTCGCCTGGACTACTGCAATGCCCTCTACATGGGGCTTCCCTTGGGACGCATCCGGAGACTGCAGTTAGTTCAGAACGCAGCCGCGCAGGTTATCATGGGGAGTACACGTTACTCCCACGTAACACCTCTCCTGCGCGAGCTGCACTGGCTACCTGTGGCCTTTCGGGTGCGTTTCAAGGTATTGATTACCATCTTTAAAGCGCTCCATGGCATAGGACCTAGTTATCTGCAGGATCGCATCCTACCACACACGTCCCTGCGACCTATCCGCTCACACAGGGAGGGACTCCTTCTGGTGCCGTCCGCTAGGCAATGCCAGCGGGCGACACCTAGGAGTAGGTCCTTCTCTGTGATGGGCCCAACCCTCTGGAATGACTCCCCCCTGATATTCGAACTACCACCGACCTCCGTTCCTTCCGTCAAAAATTAAAGACTCACCTATTTCAATCAGCTGGCCTGGCACTCTCTTAGTTTTACCTCCTGGGGATATATTTTAATTGGGTTTGGGTATTTTAATTGGGGATGTTTTTAGGGTTTTTATGGTATATTTATTTCTTGTACAGCCTTATCTCCTCCACCCAAATGTATTTAACTGTTTTATATTATTGTATTTTTATCTGCATTTGACTGTACACCGCCCCGAGTCCCTTTTTGGGAGAGGGGGTGGTTTAGAAATCCAAGAAATAAATAAATTAATAAATAATACCTTGGAAAACCTGCTTTTGGTAATGTATTGTATATTATTACTATTTTGACTCCTGCTGAATCAGTTACTTTTGTGTGCTTTCTGAATGTGATTACTGCTGTAAACTCTGACTAACCAGGTCAGCTTCAGCACTGGTTGCCGCCTGATTTACAGCTGATTGGCGGGTGGATCAGTCTGCCAAAATACCCCCAATCAGCTGCTTCAAGCTGCAGGGATTGCCACAGACCATCGCTGCCTCCTTGTCTCACGTTTTCGGCCTCTGGTGGGGGTGGATGGGGCTATACCCACCCCCACCAAAATTTGCACCTCCTTTTTTTGGGGGAAAGGTGTGTCTTATACTCTGAAAAACAGTATTTCAGGAAGCTTTTCACACACCAATGAGCTCCATTTTCCAAATCTTTTTGAATAACTTTTTGTGTACTGTTTTTAGAGGGTCTCATCCTTCCTTCAGGTTTGGAAATGACAAAGACAATTGCCATTAAACAACATTTCCAGACCTGTGAAGGTTGTCCCTTTAAATCTCCACTTTTTATTTCCTTGGGCAATCTGTGGCTTGTTCTCCAAATAGTGGGAAAACTCAAGGCATGGTTCCAATAAAAAATGTGATTGGGGGCCCTAACCACTGCCTATCTCTTTCCCACATCTTTAAACTCAAGCTGAGAAACTCACTTAATTCTCTGGATGGCCAAACATGTCACAATTTTGTTTTGTTTTGAGCTGCAGCTGCTCAGTTGGGTTATGCACAGCTAAAAGAGTTTTTATTTATTTAATCCCATTCAATTCTGCGTGTAATTATTATAGAGGCACATCAAATAATTTTGAACATAATTCATATCAAATTGGTCAAGTCAAATTATCTGATTCTTCCCATTTAGACAGGTTTTAGTCTTTTTTAATTACCTGCTAAACCCCCAAGTAGGCAGGACAATAAACCTTTTCCTGTTATTGTAGAGACAGCAGCCAGACTGGGTATGCTCCGTCCATTAACCAATCGGACTGAGTCTACACTTATGATGTCATCAGACCCTTGTGGCTCCTCCCCAGTTTCAGACTCAGTCCAACCTGGACTGGCTGTGAGAATTGATCTCTCCTCCAAATTATTTAATTATATTTTTAATTGGTGAATTTTCCCCCAAAAAAATTGTTCCTTTAAATTGGTTCCTTAAATAATCCTTTATTCTACAAATTGGAAGGAAATTCGAAACTGATCTCTGGCTACCTCTCCTCAACCGTCTGATTGCCTGTGGCCACAAGTTCCTCAGGAAGCTTGCCTTGCAATCAGATTGGCCAGCTCACGAGCTACGGCTCCACGGCTGTTTCCCCGCAGCGCTCCTTGATTCTGGGCACTCGGAGGGACGCGCAACTGGCCGTTTTGCACGCAGCGGTTCCAGGCGAGTCTGGTGGCCATTCTGCAGATTGCCTGGCCACACTTAGTATTGGCAGCCATTTTGCAGGTAGGAAAAGCCCGCAAAGATAGCAGTGGTCATTTTGAGGCTCAGAAAAGCCTCAGAGAAAAAAAGTCAGCCATTTTGAATGCTTTAAAAAAAGGCGCAAACTCTACAGCAGCCGTTTGGAGTGCCCAGCAATGCGGGATCACCCCAGGTGGACCGGATCAGGAGCGCCTGGCCAGCAAACGGGTGAGACCGTTGCCTATCTTATTGGAGTGTTGATTTATCTTTGGGGAAATAGCTGATCCAGCTATGGATACAAATGCAGGATTAGAGGAGGCAGGGCCATCAGGGGCAAAGAGCAGCAGGAAGAGGCAAGCCAAAGAGGCCCCTTCCTCAGGAGTAAACCCCAAGGTCTCTAAACCAACTACCAGGGCAGAAGAGCACAGGCAGAAGGCCCTTGAGAAAGAATTTCAGAGGGCCCCAAAACAACAACATATTCTAACTACCCAGCTCTCCCTCCCTCCGAGGATCACCAAGTGGCATCCCCAGCTCCACCTGTCTTGCCTCCCATGGGGCCCTGACCCCGTTCCCCCGGCCTATTCAGAAAGGGAATTGTCTTCTTCGGAGTCCTTGTCTTCGATGGAACCTGACAACAGAGGCAATTTCTTTGATGTCCCTCTCAATAGGGAGCACACCTTTGAACAGGCTTCCCTCCTGGTTACACATGGCTCTGCCCCCCCCCCCCCCACACACACACCATGTACACCTCTCCTGCTGATATGGCAACCATCATTGCTGAAACCATTAAACAGGTCATGGCTGCTGGCCTACATCAGCAACCCCAAACTGCTCCATCACATGGCCATAAGAATAAATAAATCTGCTGCTGCGGCTCAGCAACCTGATCCCTCTGCCTCTACTTCTCAATTGGCGGGGAGCAAGATAACCTGTGGGACTCAGACCTGTCTGATGACAAGATGGTCACCCCAGATACCCCTGCCTTATTATTCAAAACTGGTTGTTTCAAGTCACTTCTTCTTAAGGCCATTAAAGCTGCTAACTTACCATCTTTTGCTTCAGCTTCTACTTCACAGGATAAACCGGCAGAACCGGCTTCAACTGAGGGTCCTAGTACCCCATTCACCGAACCCACGGTGGAAAAAGAGGTGATCCCTGTTCCCAGGATATTCCTGAACGTCATCCAGAAGCAGTGGGACACAGCCGACCAACCTTGACAAACATCTCTACAACATTGCACAGGACCTCACCAAGTTCTTCGACACTCCCCCAGTGGATGCATTGGTTGCAGCCCTGTCTTCACCTACTGTGGTCTCTGGAGTCCCTGAGGAGGTTCTCAAGCCTGAGGAGAAAAGGTCAGATGAAACCTTACTCAAAATCTATCAGGCTGGGGCCTGGGCTGTTAGGGTCTCTATGGCTACTTCCTTTTTCTCCAGGGCGGCCTTGGTTTGGATTGAACAGCTTCAGGAGCGCATCGCTCCTACTGACACTAGATCACATAGGGATCTCAACAAGATCAGGGCAGCAGTTGAATTTGTGGCTGATTCTTCCCTTAATGCTGCTAGTTTCGCTTCTAAAGCCATGGCCTCTTCGGTCAAGGCCAGGCATCTGCTTTGGCTCAAGGCATGGCAGGCAGATGTCCCTACCAAGTGGCACCTAGCAGCCTCCCCATTCAGTGGCACCCAATTATTTGGTAATCCCTTAGACCCATAACTCATGGAATCTAAAACAAGCGCAAGGTCCTTTCATCCATCTACAAGAAACAGGACAGTCAGCCCGCTCCCTTCTATAGGAGGTTGCTCTTTTGAACGGGGGACCTTCTTTCCCCCATCCACAACGCCAATCCTACACTCCCAGATAGGGATCTCACCAGGACAGGTCCAGTAGAAACACACAGCATTTCCGCTCCAAGAAATCTTACCATGGAGGAGGCAACTGCCATTTTTCACGTAGGAAATGACTATCTGGAATCTCTTCCGATCGGAAGTCGCCTGACGTTCTTTGCCCACCGCTGGGAGGAGACCACAATAGACAATTGGTTACTCAAAACTCTCAAATTTGGTCTCATGCTAGAATTCCTCTCCATTCCCCAGGAACACTTCGTGCCATGCCCAGTCTCTCGGTGTCCTCGCAAGTTGGCACTGATGGAACAGGCCATTCAGCACCTGTGGAGATCCGGGCCATCCAACCGGTTCCTCCCCATCAGGAAGGGCAGGGTTTTTATTCCTGCCTGTTTGTGGTACCGAAGTATTCTGGGGGATGGAGAGCAATTTTAGATCTAAAAACATTGAACTGCCACATTGTCTATCGGCGGTTCAAAATCTATTCTCTGCGCACCAACCTCCAGGCGGTCAGGAAAGGCAACTTCCTCACGTCGGTAGACTTGACTGAAGCTTATCTTCATATCCCCATCTTCATGGACCACCGAAAATATCTCCGCTTCTCCTATGGGGGGAGGCACTTCCAATACCGAGCTCTTCCATTCGGTCTATCTTCTGCCCCCAGGGTATTCACAAAGGTACTGGCAGCACTAGCCGCCCACATCAGGTCATCCCCAGTTCAGATTCTCTGTTACCTGGACGACATCCTCTTGTTGTCCAGGTCTCCGGTTCCAGCAGAAAGAGATCTCGCCCTCACCACTCACACTTTGCGGAATCACGGGTTCGGGGTGAATCTCAAAAAGAGAGACACCATGGCGGAGAGGGTGTTCCTATCCAAGAACCGCATTTTCAGTCTGAGGGAACTTGTCAGGAAGGTGCTACGTCTACGCCAGGCATCCCTTCTTCTCTCCCAAGTCTTGGGCAAGATGGTATCCTGCTTCGGGATTGTCCCATGGGCCAGGTTTCACAGCAGGAGCCTTCAATGGTTCATGCTTCCACATCAAAAGGCCAACAGGAGCAGCTCTCCTGTCAGGGTCCCCCTTCCCAGACAGGTATTACACTCTCTCAAATGGTGGCAGTCCCCGCAATTTTGCAAGGGACCTTGTTCAGAGAGCCGTGCCATGTCACACAAGGGACACAAGTCTGACAGGATGGGGGGCACACATGCAGGACCTAGTGGCTCAGGGTCAGTGGTCCCTTGAAGAAAGCCCAAACAGCATAAATTGGCTAGAATGGTGTTCAGTTTACTTCGCCCTCAGACACTTCCACCACAGAGTTCAGGTCACATATAGGTCCTCACGGACAATACCACGACCAAAGCACACATAAGCAGACGGGGGAACTCGTTCCTGGTCCCTGATGCCAGAATCCAACCTGTTGTGCCAGTGGGCGGAATCTCACCTGTCATCTCTTAGGGCAGAATACATCTCAAGGGGCTCCAACGTCCAAGTAGACTGGCTGAGCCGGACAACGATAGATCAGGCGGAGTGGACCATCCTTTCGAGCCTCTTCCATCAACTGACACTACAGTTCGGCCTCCCAGTCCTAGACCTGTTTGCGACGGCAGACAGCAACCAGGTACCCAGGTGTTACTTGAGGTTCATGGACCCAATGGCAGAAGGAGTAGATGCTCTCAGATGCCAGTGGCCCAGGGGTCTCCTGTACTCATTTCCTCCCCTTCCTTTCATTCAGAGGGTAATTCAAAAAATGCTGGAGCAGGAGGCAGAACTGTTGCTGCTAGCACTGAATTGGCCACGCCGGCCTTGGTATGCCAACCTAGTGACTGTCAATCTCCACCCCATGGCACATCCCACGGCCTCTCCTGTCTCTACACCAAGGTTCAGTTTGGCATCATGCAGAAGCTCTATTGACTGCATTTATGATGCCACGTGGCGGACTTTTGCTCTGTGGTGTTCCAACCAGACTGTTGACCCACTTAGGGCATCCATTCTGCAGATATTGGACTTCCTGCAGAGGGGTCTTGATCAGGGACTTACCTCTAACACACTACGCCAACAGGTGGCCGCTCTGGCCTCTGTTCTGGACGGCCTGGCATCCAAACATCTGCCTTCTCACCCCTTGATCTGGAGGTTTCTCCATGGAGCGTCCAACCTGTGTCCCTCTGCCATACATAGATATCCGACTTGGGACTTGCCTCGTGTCCTAGAGGCTTTGACTTCCACGCCCTTTGAACCTATGAGATCCACTTCTTTGAAACTGTTGTCGTTTAAAACGCTGTTTTTGGTGGCTATAACTGCAGCCAGACGTATTTCTGATTTGGCTGCTCTTTCAGTCAGGCATGACTTGTGCGTGTTCCATCCAGACCGAGTTGTCTTAAGACTGGACCTGACATTCATACCGAAGGTTAATAGCTGTTTCCACCGAGGTCAGGAGTTGACCTTACCTGATTTCTGTCCATCTCCCCATCACGAGAGGGAGCACAAGTGGCACACTCTTGACGTACATCGTGCCCTCAAGATCTACATCGACCGCACCGCCTTGTTCCGCCACTTGGAAGCTCTCTTCATCTCCTTTCACCAGGCCTCCTTGGGTACCAAGGCTTCATTGTCTAGTCTGGGGTGCTGGATAAGAGCCTGTATTAAACTGTCTTATGAACTTCAATCCATACAGGTCCCTGCAAATACTACACGCAGTACTGCGACATCTGCGGCTTGGTCCACTCAAGCCACCTTGGAAGAAATCTTCCAGGCGGCCACCTGGGCGTCTCCCACAGTCTTCATATGTCATTACAAGTTGGACAAGTATGCGTCGGCTGACACGGCTTTTGGGCGCAGGGTGCTACAAGTGCTTGCGCCCTAACCGACCTTTTTTACAATTTCCCACCCTAGTGGACAGCCCAGTCTTTGGTATGTCCCAGTCTGGCTGCTGTGTCTACGATAACAGGAAAGTGGGCGTTGGTTCTTACCTGATACGCTCATTTTCTAGTAGAGTAGAGACAGCAGCCAGCCCCACCCTGGTATGGGTCACATGAAGGAATTCCTTGTGCGGAGGAAAGATATACAGTGACTATGGACTTTCACTTTTTGCTCACAATTCTCACTTGAGTCTACAGTTTTCCTTCATCTGAAACTGGGGAGGAGCCACAAGGGCCCGATGACATCATAAGTGTGGACTCAGTCCGATTGGTTAATGGAGGGAGCATACCCAGTCTGGCTGCTGTCTCTACCAGAAAATGAGCATATCAGGTAAGAGCCAACGCCCATTTTCTTCTTTTAGTCCTGGTTTTACTGGTGTACTTCCAGTACTTCAACATTGTGCCCCGTGGACTGTCTGCGGAATGTTCCGAGAGGATCCCATCCTCCCTCCACAAGAAGATCCCATCTTGCCATGGCACATTTTACCCACCCTGTTTCCCATGCTAGAGATCACTACTTTTCCAACCTTTAACCAAACTACCTGCTTCACCTTTTGGGCTCCGTACCCACTTATACTCCAAGTATGTCCCTCATGTCCTGTCAACCTGATCCCAAAACAACACAGAGCCTTAACCCAACCACCAAGGCAATACTTAAGTCCACTTTTCTTACCTTGGTCTGTGCACAGAGTTGCCCGGTTGCAGCGTTTCAGTGGCCATTGTTATAATCCCCAGGACTTTAGCTTATGATTGTTTTCTCTTAACCTCTGCACCAGATTCCACAGGCACATAGAACTCAATATCCTTTCACGACCTAGGACCATTGAAGTCAATCGGACATGTCTTTCTAGTTGGTGTCTGTTCAGTGAGTCCTGTCACTGTCTGAAAAATCCTGGATGAGCCCCCAAGTTGTGGGATTTATTGTCTAGTTTGGAAATAAACAATCACCAGCCAAACCTTCCAAGAGAAAACAATGGTAATTTTATTCTTCACTTTGCAAAGCGGGTGGATCACGCACACACAGGTACAGTGGATACACCCTAAATCATCATTACATTTGTCTTAGATTCTCTAGTACTGTTACAAATTTACCTCCTATCTCTTCTTCATTGGCTTAGTAATAATAATGTCACAACCTATCCAAAATGTATAAAGTGAATACATTATCTCCTCCCCTGATTCCATCTTCCACTAATTCTATCTCCCACTGCCCTTATTTAAATTGCCAATTTATACAGTAAATTTGGGATGCAACATTGTGCTTCATTCTATAGTTGGCTTTAAAATAAAGTCCAACAATTACGGAGTCCGTGAAACCAAGCAGAGTGTCAGGTTTCCTAAAAATGCCCTAATTGATTTATGAGTATTGAGCCAAGTTTCAATACAAATAAGAATAAAATTACCATTGTTACCATTACCATTGTCTGGTGCAGAGGTTAAGAGAAAACAATCATAAGGTAAAGTCCTGGGGATTATAACAATGGGCACTGAAATGCTGCAACTGGGCAACTCTGTGCACAGACCAAGGTAAGAAAAGTGGACTTAAGTATTGCCTTGGCAGTTGGGTTAGGCTCTGTGTTGCTTTGGGATCAGGTTGACGGGACATGAGGGACATACTTGGAGTACGAAGGGGGTACGTAGCCCAAAGGGTGAAGCAGGTAGTTTGGTTAAAGGTTGGAAAGGTAGTAGTCATTTTTTTAAAGTTTTTTATTTTATTTATATAATCATATTGTCTTTCCACACATTTTACATCTTTTACATATCCATTGTGTTTCCTTTATCAATACATATATATCTTACATAACTATATCCATATCTATATACATATTTTACACATCTTATTTCGTACATAATATATACATTTGATCCTCTCATATTTCTTATTTCATCTACAATCTATCTTGTATTTCCCCCTCTTATTGATTCTGTGGTTTTGTATTTGTTTTGTAGTTTTTAAATCTTTTTTCTTCTCTTTGTTATTATCCTGTTTTGTCCCTCTTTCCTCTAGCCAATTGTACCATAAGTCCCATACTAAGTAGTACTCTGATTCCTCTTTGTCTTTTAGCTCTTTTGTGAGCCTGTCCATTTTGGCGCATTCCAATTTTTTTTTATCACATTGTCTTCTGTTGGTGTATGTTTGTTTTTCCAATTCTCTGCATGTGATATACTTGCTGCCATGGTTGTATCTAGAATTAGATATTTGATTTTCTTTTCATACTTCCCCTTAATTATTCCTAATAAAAATAGTTCCGGTTTTCGTTCTATTTGATGTGCAGTAATCTCTTCAAGCCAATCTTTTATTTTTGTCCAATATTTTTTTGCGGCCTCGCACGCCCACCACATATGATAATATGTTCCATGTAGTTGGATTACACTTCCAGCAGGCTGGTAAACATTCCAGAAACATTCTTGCAATTCTCGCGGGTGGTAGGTGCCATCTGTAAAACATCTTATATATGTTCTCCTTGTATGCCATTGCCATTGGTAATTTATAGTTTATCTGCCAAAGGTTTTCCCATTCTGCCAATTCTGTTGTGTATCCGAAATTTGTTGCCCACGTTATCATGGTCTCTTTCACTACTACTTCCATCTTGAATCTTTGTAGATAATGATAAATTCTTTTGATCAATTTCTCTTCAATTCCCTGTAAGATTTTGTCTAATTCTTGTGGCTCTTTATAGAATCCATCTGCTTCTCGATCTTTTTTGTACCTCACCTGTATTTGTAGATACGGCCACCAGTCTATATCTATTCCCTCATTCTTTAATTCTTGTCTTATTTTTAGTCCCACCTGATTGTCTAATATATCTCCATAACTTATTATTTTATTTATATCCAATATGTTTGGGTAAATTAATGCTTCCATAGTGGATAACCAAATTGAATTTTATTGTAATGTTTTCTTTTAATTTTTAACCATGTTTGAAGTAGGGCATTTCTAATTTGGTGTCTTTGAAAGTAGCTATGAGTTTGTCTTTCCCGTCCCAGATAAAGGCATGCCAACCTAATTCTAACTCATGCCCTTTATTGTTAGTATTCTCTTATTTTTTAGGTTTATCCAGTCCCTTAGTAGCGCTCACAATCAGGAAGTATGAAACCTCCTTTCTCCTATATCAGTGATGATAGCAGCCAGACTAGGTTTGCTTTGTCTCGTAACCAATTGGACTGGGTCTATAACCTGTGATTGATGTCATCATGCACTGGTGGCTCCTCCCACTTTTAGACTCAGTCCAATCTGGACAGATGTGAGAATTGATCTCTCCTTACTAAATTTAGGATAAATTGAAAAATGTACTTTTAATTAGATAGTTTCTAAATTTTTTACCTTTAATTTTTTTTTCTTCTGCTCTCCTTACCGTTGGATTGAATGGGAGATTTGAATTTGGTCCACTGGGCCTCCAGACTGTCTGCTAGCTCTCCGTTGATTCCCAAAGATTTGTGTGCCCACAAGTTCGCTCTGGAGCGCAGGGAGTCGCATTCGCAGCTGGGCTGACCACCAGGCTCATGAATTGCTGCTCAGACGCTGCCCGGTGCGTCGCTTTGTTTTTTTCCGACGTTTCTTGGCTGCGGCTGAAGAATCCGACCTCAGAAGGTGCCGCGGAAGGTGCGAAAAGCACCATTTTGAGGCTCTGAATGGCTTTTTAGAGGTGCAGAGAGTTGCGGGTGCCATTTTGTAGCCACAGATCCCAACAGAGCTAAGCAAAACTGCAGAGGCAGGTTCCCTTAGCAGCAGCCAGCTTTCAACTGTGGTGAGACTGTTCCTTTTATCTGCTAAAGCCTTGGTCTCCATAGCCGCTTCCTTTTGCGATTATGGCTTAATCTGGGGATTCCAATGCTCTCTTGGGCCCTATTCCTCAAAGAGATCTGGAGGAGGCAGGGCCTTCAAGGCTGAGGGCCAGCTGTAAGAGAACAGCTAAGGACACTGGAGATAAAGGCAAAGCTGCCAAAATTTCCAAGGCTTCAATCAGAGCTGAGGAGCAGAGGCAGAGGACCCTAGACAAGGAATTTGAAAGGGCCCAAAGGCAGGCAGGACAAGGGGCCAAAACCATTTCCCCTCCCACCATGTGGCACAGGTCAGCCCTCCTGTTCCTCCAGAATTGCCTCCTATTGATGCCTGCCCTTCCTTGGCCGAGATGACTCCTGATTCTGATGGGGAGCTCTCTTCCTCATCTCTGCAGCCTGATACGAGAGGGAATTTTTTGATGTCCCCCTAAACAGGGATGGCTCATTCAAACAGAACACCTCAGCTCCATCTGGCCCTCTCCATCTACTTCAGGGCACATGCCTACAGACCTCAACCTCAGCCCCTCCTGATATGGCAACCATAATTTCTGAGGCAATAAAACAGGGCATTGCTGCTGGCTTTTAACAGAGGCCTTCTTGTAGATCCTCTAGCAGGTGCAGACACAGATCTTCCAAGGGGTCAAGACAACCTCCACCTTCCACCACAGCCAATCAGGCTTCAATTTTGGGGGAACAAGATACTCTTAGAGACTCAGATTTGTCAGACAATGATGGTATCACCCCAGACGTTCCGGCCTTTGCCGGCTTGTTCAAGCCAGACCGCTTTAAGTCACTTCTGTTTAAAGCCAAAAAGGCAGGTAACCTGTCTTCTTCTCCTCAGGCTCAGCCTTCTGACACGATTTCGGCGGAACATCCTAATGTTCTGTTCTCTGAACCCACAATGGAGAAGGAGGTCATCCTATCTCCAAAACTCTTTATGAACGTGGTCCAGCGACAGTGGGCCTCGCCAGATGCAGGTCCTCTGCCCACCAACTTGGACAAGTGCCTCTACAACGTTGCTCTGGGTTTTTCCAAATTCCTAGAGGCCCCTCTGGTTGATGCTCCAGTTGCAGTCCTGTCATCACCTAAGGTAGTCTCTGGAGTTCCTGAAGAGGCCCTCAAGCCCGAGGAGAAAAGGTCAGAACAGACACTGGTTAAGGGCTATCAGGCAGGCGCTTGGGCAGTGTGGGTTTCTACCGCCACTTCCTTTTTCTCCAGGGTAGCCCTAATGTGGTTCCAGCAGCTCCAGGAAAGAATTTCCACCACAGATGCTAGATCTCATTGGAATGTGAATAAGATCAGGGCTGCTGTCTAATATGCTGCAGATGCATCTTTAAATGAAGCCTGCTTTGCATCCAAGGCCATGGCTTCCTCGGTCACAGCCATGGCTTAACCTATGGCAGGTTGACGTCCGTACCAAATGGCACCTGGCAGCTTCCCCCTTTGCGGGCTCTCAGCTTTTTGGAGCTCTCTTGGATCCATACCTCACTGAATCCAAGGACAAGCATAAGGTCCTCTCCTCCATATATAAAAAGCAGGAAAATCATCCTACTCCCTTCTATAGGAGGTCGCCCTTTCGGAGGGGGCCGATGGGGGATTCTCTTTCCCCTGTCCGCATTGACAGTCCATTCCTCCCAGACAGGGATCCTAACAGGACAGGTCCAATAGAAACACCCAGCATTTCCCTCCCAAAAAGTCCTGAACAATAGCAGTATATCGGCCAGATAGCCAATTCCGAAGGCAGAAGTGTCTGCCTGGACTCTCTTCCAATCGGGGGCCATCTGGCGTTCTTTACCCACCAGTGGGAGGAGACCACCCCAGAAAATTGGGTCATCAAAACGATCAAATTCTGACTCCTTCTAGAGTTCCTCTCCACCCCTCAGGAGCACTTGGTGCAATGCCTGATCTCCCGGTTCCCTCAAAAATGGGTTCTGATGGAGCAAGCTATCTAGCACTTGCTGGATATACGGGCCATCCAACCAGAGAGGGCAGGGATATTACTCCTGCCTATTTGTGGTGCTGAAGGCTTCTGGGGGTTGGAGGGCGAGCCTAGACCTAAAGTTATTGAACTGCCACATTGTTTATTGGTGGTTCAAAACACACTCCCTTCATACCATCCTGGAGGGAGTCAGGAAGGGCGACTTCCTCACCTCGGTGGACGTAACCAAAGCTTATCTTCACATTCCCATATTTGCATACCACCAAAGATTTCTCCAATTCTCCTATGGGGGGGAGGCATTATCAATACCGAGCCCTCCCATTCGGCCTCTCTCCTGCCCCAAGGGTCTTCACGAAGGTGTTGGCAGCCCTAGCAGTCCACCTCAGATCGTCCCCCGTCAGGATTCTCTGCTATCTGTATGATATACTGCTATTGTTCAGGTCAGCCCACCAGGCAGAGAGGGACCTTGCCCTAACCATTCAGGTGCTTCGAGACCACGGGTTTGGGGTGAATTTGAAAAAGAGCCACCTTATTACCAAGACACACATTCTGCACTTAGGAGCTGTTATAGACTCCTTGGCAGGAAAAGTTTTTCTTCTCCCAGACCGGCTCCTCACCCTGAGGGAGATAGTCAGGAGGGTATGACACCTTTGCAGGGCCTCTCTCCTCTTGCTATCGCAGTTGTTAGGGAAAATGGTCTCCTGCTTCGGGATAGTTCCGTGGGTCAGGTTCCACAGCAGGCCACTAAGGTAGCAGTATATCGGCCAGATAGCCGAGTTCATGCTCCCACACCAGAAGGCCAATAGGAGCTGCTCCCCTTGCCAGGTCCATTTCCCAGAGAGGTCTTACAGTCACTAAGGTGGTGGGAATCACCAGCCATCTTGAGAGGAACACTTTTCAGAGATCCGGCCTGCCTCACCCTGATGACAGACACCAGCTTAACGGGGTGGGGAGCTCACATGCAGAAGTTTGTGGCACAGAGCCAGTGGTTGTTAACAGAAAGTCAAAACAGCATAAATTGGCTCAAAATGCGGGTAGTCTGCCTCACCTTGCTACAGTTCCAGCACTCGGTACAGGACAATCACATCCTAGTCCTGACCGACACCACCACTACCAAGACACACATCAATAGGCAGGGGGACCTGGTCCTGGCCTCTTATGCAGGAAGTCAACCTGCTATGTCACTGGGCGGAGTCCCATCTTGCATTCTTCGGGGCAGAACATATTTCAGGTGTCTCGAATGTCCAAGCGGACTGGTTCAGCTGATCCATAATAGACCAGGCGGAATGGAGTGTCTACCCAGATCTCTTCCATCAACTCACACACTGGTTCGGCCTGCCAGTCCTTGATCTGTTTGCGATATCAGCCAGCAATTAAGTCCCCAGTACTTTTCAAGGTTCACGGACCTGAATGCCGAAGGAATAGATGCCCTCAGATGCCAGTGGCCCAGGGGCCTCCTATATGCATTTCCGCGACTCCCACTCATCCAACGAATGGTTCGCAAGATGTTGGAACAGGAGGCGGAACTCTTACTTCTGGTGTCCCACTGGCCGCGTTGCCCCTGGTTCGCCGACCTCGTGACTCTGTCAGTCTCTCTGTCATGGTGCATACCCGTAGGGGTCAATCCAACATCCAGACCCTCAGTGCATGGCAATTGAACGGCAGGATTTGACTGCTGACAGCCTCTCCCTCGTCATCGCAACCATACAGGTGTCTTGGAGAGACTCAACAAACCACATTTACTGCGCCACACGGCGGGAATTTGAGTGCTGGTGCTCTACCCTATCTATAGATCCTCTCAGTTCCCCAAGTGCTGGACTTCTTGCAGAGGGGACTGGATCAGGATCTTACTCCAAACACTTTACGTTGACAGGTAGCAGCCTTGACCTCTGTTCTGGACTGTTCCTCCATGGAACATCTGTCTGCTCATCCACTGATTCGGAGATTCCTCAGGGGTGCCCTCCTGTCATTCACAGGTACCCAACTTGGGACTTACCAAAGGTTCTGGAGGCTCTCACTTCATCGCTGTTTAAGCCCTTATGATCCACGTCTTTGAAACACCTACTGTGTTTCCCTGAAAATACGACATGTCCTGATAATAAGGCCATGCCACATTTTTCTGTTGGGCAAAAATATAAGCCCTCCCCCGCAAATAAGCTCCCTGGACAACCCCCCACCTCCAGCCAGGCAGAGCACCGCTCACCAACCTAGGGGTGCCGAAGGTGCCAAGCCACAGGAACCGGGGGAGGGGGAGGCAAAAGTGATCGCATTGCTTGGTGCCTTCGGGATACCGCTAGATTGGTGAGCAGCACTGTGCCCAACTGAAGAGGGGGTTTGCCAGGCGGCTGCTCTCTTGCGAGCGGGCTCCCAAAGAGATGGGTACAGCCTCATGGGCAAATGGCTGTGTTGCGCTGTCGAGCAGCGCAACACAACAGCCATGAAGCAACCATGCTCACGAGTAACCACCCGGCAAACTCCCTTTCCAGCCAGGCACAGTGCCATTCACTGACCTAGGGGTATCGCCAAGCCATGTGAGCGCCTGTTCACCGCCGCCCAGCTCCCGCAGCATGGCGCCTTCAAAATGCCAGTGAATGGCGCTCTGCATGGCTGGAGAGGGATTGCGCTAGCGGCTGTTCTGCTGTTGCTCACACGCCTCCCAGCCTCACGATGCCCTGGCCCAGCTCTCCCCGCAGAGCCAGAGTACCACCGCTGCAGCTGCCGCCACCACCACCATCCCATCATGGCTTTTTCGATGGCTTCCAAACCAAGTCTTCCAGCAGTGGCCGCTCTGGGCATACACTCTATGGTTGTTGTTAAGTAATTAAGCTCCCCGTTAGGAGAGCGAGCATGCAGAGAAGCGTAATAAGAGTGATATGGAATAACACACACAAACCAGCATACAGAGACACTGAATAGTATAAAAATACAGTAGTTTACTATGTAGAAATAGAGAGGTATTCAGAGTCCGGTTAACAGTCTAAGTCATACCAAGTTCAGTAATTCAGTTATCAAAATAGTCAGTCTAACACACAAAATATAGCTAAACAGTAGCAAACCACAATACCTCAAAATACACCGACCAGCATCTAACAAAACAGAGAGATCTAACAACCATTCTGGCTCCCTCTTATGGCTGCTTGAGGTAACAAGCCAATTACATCTCCTATTCATTTAAAGTAACAGTAAAGTAATCATAGCTTATATACATTGCCAAGCCTAGGGTTACATCCCTAACAGTTGTACACTCTGCCGGCAGCTGGCTCACAACTATAGAGCGTACGCCCAGAGCAGCCACTGCTGGAAGACTTGGTTTGGAAGCTGCCAAAAAAGCCATGCTGGGATTGGCTAGTATGTGTCGACTGATGCAGCCTTTGGACGAAGAGTGCTACAACAAGTATATATGCTCTAACAGACTTTAATCAATCATTTCCCCTCCCTAGTGGACTGCTCTTACTTTGGTATGTCACAGTCTGGCTGCTATCTCCACTGATATAGGAGAATGAGCATTGGTTTTTACCTGAAACGCTCATTCTCTGTGAGGTGGAGATAGCAGCCAGCCCCACCCTGTCTTAGTCTTGGTCTGACTGAAATTTTGAAGAACCAACGCCCATTCTCTCTGCTGTCCTGTAGTAATTTTAACTTAATTTGAGGTTTTTTCCTTAGCCAATAAATAGTGTTATTAGTTTATTTAGATCTGTGAAAAAAATTCCCTAAATTTATTTGTATTATCTGGAATAAAAACAGGATTTTTGGTAGGACATTCATTTTGACTACAGCAATTCTTCCCATTAGTGAGATTTGCAGTTTTCTCTAATTTTCCAAATCCTTTTTAATTTTCTGTACTGTTTTATCATAATTATCTCCTTTAATTGTTGAGCATTTCCGTCAGCCAAATTCCTAAATATTTTACCCTTTTTACTATCTGCATTCCCATTGTTTCTTCTAATTCTCTTTCTTGTCTTTTAGTAAGATTTTTTGTAATGATCTATTTTGCTCTTGTTAATTTTAAGTCCTGCTACTTTACCAAATTCCTCTATTTTTTGAATTAATTTGATTGCTGTTTCTAATGGCTCTTCTAAAATAAATACTATGTCATCTGCAAATGCCTGGGTTTTATATTTCTCTTTTTAAATTTTTAATCCTTTTATTTCTTGTTTCTTTCTGATTTCCATTAGTAGCACCTCTATTGTTAGGATAAATAATAAGGGTGATAGTGGACATCCTTGCCTTACTGTTTTCCAAATATTAAATTCTTCTGTGACCTCCCCATGAATTATTACTTTTTCTGTTTGTGTCAAATATATTGTTTCAATTATTTTTATAAAGTTATCTCCAAATGTCATAGCTTTTAACTGTATAATAATAAAGTGCCAATTTAGATTGTCGAAGGCCTTTCGGGCATTTAGAAAAACCAATGCTGCTGGTTTCCCAGGGTGTTCTTCATAATATTCTAATGTGTTCATAATTACTCTCATATTATTTTTAAATTGTCGTTTTGGCAAAAAGCCATTTTGGTCTGTGTGGATAATTTCATTTAATATTTTTTAGATGTTCAACCATTATTGATGTACAAATTTTATAGTCTATGTTCAATAATGAAATTGGTCTGTAGTTTTTTTATTTGTTGGTGGTCCGAATCTTCTTTGGGTATGAGTGTTATGTATGCTTCCCTCCATGTTTTTGGTAATCTGGCTTCTGTAATTGCTTCATTATACAGGTCTAACATTACTGTGTCTATTGGACTTGTATATTTTTGTAGAATTCTACAGGTATTCCATCTGGGCCTGGTGTTTTGTTGTTTTTCTGCTTCCTCACTGCTTCCGTTAATTCCATCATTGTAATTTTCCTATTTAGCATTTCTCTTTTCGTCTCCTCGATTTCTTGTAGATTTTTTTTGTTTAAGTATTGTTCAATATTACCTTGCATGATGTTTTCTTTGTTACATAATTTTTCAAAGAAATTCTGTATTATATATATTTTTTCCTCCTTCCGGTATTGTATATTTCCTTTTTCATCCTGTAATTGATGTATTATTTTTTTCTCCTTTTCTTTTTTCAATTTGTGTGCTAACCATCTCCCTGGTTTATTCGCATTTTCAAAGAAAATTTTGCTTAGTAAATTTGATTTTCTGGGCCATCTCCTCTTGTGCTATCAGATTCAATTTGTGTTTTATCAGTTCTCTCTTTTTCTTTATTTTTGTTTCTTGTGGATCTTTTTGCAGGTCTATTTCCAATTTTTTGAGTTCTTTCTCTAGTGTTTCTTGTTTTTGTCTCCTTTGTTCTTCCTTTCCGAATATGCTATTGTCAGTCCCCTAATAAATGGTTTTGTGGTGTCCCATAAATTTTGTAGTGATGTTTCTTCTTTTTTATTTACTTTGTAAACCAATTTCATTTCTTTTTCTATCATTGTTTTATATTCTTTATCCTTCAGTATTCTTTGATTCATTGTCCATCTCTTTTTTTGTCCTTTCCATATTACTTTTATTGGATTATGGTCTGCCCAGGTGTTTGTCATTATTTCAATCTCCTCTGTAACTCTTCTCATTCCCGGTGTCATCCAGACCATATCTATCTTTGACCATGATTTGTGTGGGTTGAAATAGAATGTGTATTAATTGTTTTCTGTTTCTTTCTCACAATATATCTTGTAGACTCAGTTCTTGCGCCATTTCAAAAAAGGTAGTTGCATGTGCCTTATCTATTGTGTCTATTTTGAATCTTTTTTTCCTGCTAGGTGATGTAACTCCCTCTGGTGTAAGCCATCTGAACATTATGTTGTATCTTATTAGTTGTGATGTAAGAAATTGGTAATGTCTTCTCCAGTCTCTAACTATTTTTGGTATCTGCATCAGGATTTGTATTTCTCTTCCTATGTATGTTATCTGTTCTTCTCTTACTTTCTTATATATTTCATCTCTTACTGATTTTCTTGTAAAATGTACGTGTATTTCTTTTGGAAGTCTATGTCTCCTAGCATAATTAGTGTGAATTTGATACACCTTGTCTATGTCCTTTCTTATATCTTGTTTATTTTTTTGTAGTATATTACAATTTCTGTAATTATCTCCCCCAAATCTTCCTCCTTTTCCATGGTTGGTGGAGACAGCATCCATGCATAGGTAATACTCGTACACTAATCAATAGGACTGAGTTTGATATCTTTAAGACGTGCCTTCTCCTGCAGCTCTACCCAGCTTTGTGATTCATTAAACTAATAGGACTAGATGTGTGAATCAATCTCTCCTCAATTCCTTCTGTTTTATTTGGCTCAAAATCTCTAAATTCCCTTTTTTTCTTCCAGATTTCTTTTTTAAAGGTTCCTTTTATTCCCTGAGATTTCTGCAGCCGCAAGGAACTGTCGCACGGTGCTGGCCGATGTAGCGTGACTCCAGTGCCACCCACAGCGTTGGATCAAGCTTCAGAGCTTCTGTAAGTCAAATTTGCTCGGGGGGGGGGGCATAGCAGCGGAGAGGGCAGGGAACGCAGTGATCATTCCCAGCAAGATCCTAGGCCTTCAGAGGCTTTGTGGAAGGTGCAGAGGAGCCGGCCACCATTTTGGAATCACCCATGTGGCGGCCGCCATTTTAAACATCACTGGAGTGCCGTGATTGCAGCCATCATGCCCCAGCGTGCCCTCTAAGCATACGGGGGGGGGGTTAATCTCCCTCTCTCCTCCCTGCTTCCGACCTGGTGGCCTTATAGAGAGGACGCGCCTCACAGATCTCCGAGACAGAGAAAATATCAAACCTTCTCTAGCAGACTCCAGTCTAGACTAGACCCAGGAGTGTCTAACACAGCCTACCCTCACCTCCTTTGGTTAGCCTCAAACCTAGGTGCAGGTTAGTTCTGTGAGGAAGCAGGGATGGATCAGTCTTCCCCCTTTCTAGATCCAGTCAGATCTACCAGACAGAGACACAATCCACCAGCAAAGAAAGGGGGAAAGTCCAAGGGGAAGTCCAAAACTTCCAAAAAGGATGAGGATAGGCTCCAGAGGGCCTTGGACAAACAGTTCGAAAAGGCCCAAAGAGAGGCAGCCAAGAGGGCAGCAGAGCAATCCTTACAGATCTCCACCAGCCCTCAGGTCACTCTTAGCCCCATCCAGGAAGCACACCTTCTCCCTTTGGAGGAACTGTCCTCTGACAGTGAGGAATGTGGAGGCCACAGAGGAGGATAACCAAGGGATCAGAGCTTCCCTATCTCCCAGGCCGCCAGTGGCCTACCTGGCTCAACAACCACCTGAAATGGCTACCATCATTTCGGAGGCAATTCGGCAGGGCATTACTGCAGGGCTCCGAAAACAAAGGTCTTCTTCATCTTCTAGCTGCAGCAGGCGGCACAAACACAGGGAAGCCAGGCATCCCACCGTGACACCAAGCACTCGGACAAACAGCCTTCCAGGTCCCCTAGCAGTTCATCTTTCTCTTCTGAGGATGAGGAGATGCATAGGAATTCAGAACTCTCTGCAGATGAGAGCCCCAGGACTGATCAAACCACCATGGGGGGCCTTTTTCATTGTTCCATGTTTACCTCCCTCCTTCTGAAGGTCCAAAAGGTAGCAGAGCTGGAGTCAGCACAGGCCGCCCAAGCAGGTACTTCCACCCTGGTGACCCCCACTGGCCCAATGTTTTCAGAACCAATGGCCCAGAAGGAAGTGATTCCTTCCCCTAAACTCTTTTTGGACATTGTCCAGCAGAAATGGTCCTCTCCAGGGTTGGGCCCTTTCCTAACCTCTCAGGACAAGAGGTTCTGTAATGTGGGTTCTGAACTAACAAAGCTGCTTGAGGTTCCCTCTATAGATGCTCCAGTAGCGGCCCTCTCCTTGCCCATGGTGGTTCCCAGCATTCCTGAGGAAGCGCTGAAACCCGAGGACAGGAGGTCTGAGCACATTTTGATCAAGGGCCACCAATCTGCCACATGGGCCGTCAAAGCCTCGACGGCTTCTTCCTTTTTCGACAGAGCTGCTCTCTTGTGGTTAACTCAACTGCAGGAGCTCTAAGTCTGATTCCAGGCCCATCGAGATCTGAATAAGATTAAGGCGGCCCTGCAGTTCTCGGCGGACTCCTCCTTATGAGTGGCCAGATTCGCATCCAAGGCTATAGCTTCATCCATATCTGCCAGGAGGATGATTTGGCTCTGGCAGTGGCAGGCGGACGCTAAGCACAAATGGGACTTGGCTTCCACTCCATTTGTTGGGGATAAACTCTTTGGGGCCCCTCTTGAGCCCATGCTAATAGAGTCGAAGGACAAGAGGAAGATTCTCCCCTCCCAATTCCATAAATCAGAGTCTGGATCCTCTCCCTACCAATGTAGGCCATCCTTTCTTGGTGCGGACCAGGAATATGACTTCTCCCATCCAAATTTTCAATATTTCAGCAGACAGTATCAGGACAGGTCAGGCAGAGGAGGGCAACGTTATCAGCCGGAACAGCCATACCAAGGAACAGGATCCAATCGTCCCTTCCGCCATCAAAAATGACTGCCAGGACAACCTTTTCATCGGCGGCCAATTAGCCTTCTTTGCTGACAGGTGGGAGGAGGTCACAAAGGAGGCCTGGGTCAGGGAGATGGTCAAACACGACCTCTCCCTAGAATTTTTCTCCTACCCCTGAGGCTTTTCAACTGGTCCTGGAAGACCAACGGGGTCAGAGATTTTACTCCCTTCTGTTCATCATCCACAAGGCCTCGGGTTGGAGGGCAATTCTAGACCTGAAACCCTTGAACCGTCACATTATCTACTGATGGTTCAAGATGCACTCCCTCCTGACCATCTTGGAGGGTGTCCGGAGGGATGACTATCTGACCTCGGTGGACCTCATGGAGGCTTACCTCCATGTCCCAATTCATCTAGATCACAGGCAGTTCCTGCGGTTCTGTTATCGGAGCAGACACTTTCAATATCAGGATCTCACTTTTGGCCTCTCCTCAGCTCTGAAGGTATTTACCAAGGTCCTGTTGGCGCTTGTGGCCCACCTGCGAGCCTTCCCAATCGGGATTTTGTGTTACCTGGACGACATCCTGTTGTTGTCCAGGACCCTCGGGACCTAGGGGTCACGGTCCAGATCCTGAGGGAGCATGGCTTCTCCATCAACCTGGGGAAGAGCCATCTGATCCCGACCACACAGCTGCTCCATTTAGGAGCAGTAATAGACACAGTTCAGGGCAGGGCACGGCAGGTGAATCTATTAAATTTAGTCCGGCAGGTCGGGGCACACCATCGAGCCCAGCTGATTGTCATCTCTCAGCTCCTGGGCAAGATGATCTTGTGCTTTTCCATAGTCCCATGGGCCAGACTCCACACCAGGCTTCTCCAATAGCTCCTGCTGTCACACCAAAAAGATGACACCAGTTGCACAACCAGGTCAATTTGCATTCCCCCAGAAGTTCTGAAATCCCTAGTGTGGTGGGATTTCACAGTCCTGAGACAGGGATCAGTATTCCAAGACCCTCCATGGGTCACAATCACCACTGACGCCAGCCTGTCTGGGTGGGGAGCCTACCTGGGATTGGAAGTGGCCAAGGGACTTTGGTCTCCGACGGAGCAGCATCACACAATCAACTGGTTGGAACTTCAAGCGATTCGACTGGGCCTCCTCCATCTGCAGGACACAGTCGTCAACAGACACATCCTGGTCCTTACGGACAATATCACAGGCAAGGCCCACGTCAATTGACAAGAGGGACACACGCTACAAACATCTGATGCAAGAAGCCATGCGCCTAGACCACTGGGCAGAGGTGAACCTCCCTTCAATCCAGACCAAACACATCTCCAGCAAGGCTAACACAACAGCCGATTGGTTCAGCCGGACTCACCTGGATCAGTCGGAATGGACTCTCCATCCTCAGCTGTTCCGGACATTGGTCTGACGATTTGGCCCGTCCAAGGTCGACCTCTTCGCCACCAGGGACAACAGGAAGGTTCCATGCTTCTTTGCAAGGTACGCCACCCTGGGAGCAGAGGGAGTGGACATGCTCTGATATCCTTGTCTCAGGGGCCTCCTTTATGCCTTCCCTCTCCTCCCCCTCATTCAGCGGGTCATTCAGAAGATGTTGGAGGAACAGGCGGAACTAACCCTTCTTGCATCCTTTTGGCTGCACCGCCCATGGTTCACAGATCTCAAGACACTTTCACTGGCTCCCCCGTGACAACTCCCCGCTCAGGCCTCATCTCTGACACAGGGATCCTTCTCACATCCAGACCCCCAGTGGATCAAACTGACAGCCTGGTGTCTGAGCGGCACACCATGACCTTGGGTCTGTCCCCAGCAGTCATAGCGACCATCCAGCCATCTAGGCGTGATTCCACCAATCACATATATGACGTCACCTGGAAAGACTTCTGCAGTTGGTGCCACTCCAGGGACATCGTTCCATCTCACACCCTTACACCACAGGTATTGGATTTTCTACAGGGGGGGTTGGATTCAGGGTTGGCACCTAACACACTCAGGAGATAGGTAGTGGCCCTCCTCTCATCTACATCCGTAGAACAGCACCTTTTCGGTGTATGGAGGCATTGTTTACCACATTCCATCCAGAGTCATTAGGGTGCAAAGCATCATCACCAATGCTGTGGCGCTGGCTCTTGAAAGCATACACCTTACAGGCTCAGGTTCCTTCGGCTCAGATCACTGCCCACTCTATTCAAAGCACAGCGACTTGGTAGCTTGGGCCACCCAGGCCTCTCTGGAGGAGGTGTGCAGAGCTGCCACGTGGACTTCACCGTCTCCCTTTATTCGGCATTACAAAATTAACCAGTATGCATCGCCCAAGGCGATGCATACTGGTTAATTTTGGTCGGCGGGTGCTACAACGGGTTGCGGAAAGTCGGATTCAGACTTCATCCTGCCCCTACTGAGGGGACAGCTTTGGTATGTCCCGTGCATGGATGCTGTCTCTACCTGTCCAGAGAAAGGGCGTCTCGGGTAACCAACACCCATTCCAGTATTTGAGGGGCTGCCACAAAGAAGAGAGGGTCAAATTATTATTCTACAAATTATTTGTAGAGAGCAGGCCAAGAAATAATGGTTGGAAACTAATCAAAGAGAGAAACAACCTGGAATTAAGGAGAAACTTCTAACAGTGAGGACAAATAACCAATGCAACAGCTTGCCTTCAGAAGTTGTGGGCACTCCATCACTGGAGGTTTCTAAGAAGAGACTGGACAGTCACTTGTCTGATATAATAAAGGTTCTCTTAAGTAGGCGGCTGGACTAGAAGACTTCCAAAATCCCTTCCAGCTCTAATGCTATGCTATGCTATGCTATGCTGTTTTGTCTTAGAGCGGATATGGGGGTTATTTGCATCAGTAAGTTGCCACAATCAGATCACTCTGACCAGGATGAGATTAAGTGCTGCCCATGACTTGTATTGTCAGACCAATTCAGGAGGTCTGCCCCATATGGTATGGACCCTGATAATTTCTGGTGTGGTTTGGGTAGTCCTGTGGGTAAGTACTTTGTGGTGTCCCTGTTTAGTCCCTGTCATCAAGCAATGACTAGAGTCTTGAAAGAATTGCTCCCAAGGATAATGTATTTGTCCTTACCTCTGATATCTTAGCAGCTTTTGATACTATTGATAACAGTACTCTTCTGGGTTGGCTTGGGTATTAGAAATGGGGACCATGGTATAGTGATTCCCACTCAACTAGTGTTCCATTTTTAGAAAAAGAAAAAAAGATGGTCGTGTTTTTCAGCTCATCCAATAGATGATTTCTGCTTTCTAAATTAAACTTGCTAAAATAGCTGCTTTGAAATGGCTTTTGTGGAGAGAAATCCACTGAGCTAAGCTGTTAGAAGAACCAAAGTAGACTCTTACCAATATCTATTGCATTTTTAAATATTTATTTTCAGAACAGTGGACTTAAGAGCAAGAATCTTTTACATGATCCACTTTTTTATCTATTCAGTATATAGATGAAATTGTACTAGATGAAATTCTGTGCTGCTTTAAGTGATTGTTCTTGGAGGCTAATGAGAACACCTATTGTTTAATGGTATACCTTGTACATCACACTCACCATATCTGTATTTGTTACATCTGTTATATCCCTTATTATATTCATTTACTGATTTACATTGTCATGAAAATACTAACATAAAGGACAAGCTCTTTGGTTCAGTGAAGCTCCCAGAAAAATAGGCCTAGAATTGCAATCTTTATAATTTGTTGTGTATCAATGAATACCATGTTTCATCCTTTACTCATGATATTAGATTACACAGATCTAGGTTTTAGTAAACTCTCAGTGTAACATGGGAACAGTGGCAACCTGCACTGGGAATTCCAAGATCAAAGATTAGTTACTGCTCCTGAGCCTAATGTTTTAAAACATTATATAAGCTTGGTTGTTTAAATACAGGCTTCAGGTTATTTCAGGTCAGTGCTGTATCACAGTTGCCATGGCAACATTTGCTATTTTACATTTGGAAATCTACATTACCTCACCAAGCTGAAGAGATTTTAAGTTTTAGCATACCTTTGGTATAGCCAAGTAAAGCAACCAAAAACTATACACTTCTAGATACATTTTGAGTTTTCAGACTAGAGAGAGAAAGGAAGTTAACTTTTATGAGATATACAAGGTCCATTACAAAAGCAATGGGGGTGACTTAAGTGCACATCAGATTGATCATATTCAAAAGAGACCTAGATAAACACACATCTAATTCACAAGAAAGAGGAGGTGGCGCAGCACAATTAGACTTAATGTCAACCGTCTGACTAACAGCCCCAATAAAAGCAGGCATCATTAGGAACTTTAAAATCCCCAAAGCAAAACTTTATTGAGTATATCATTTCAGCACAGAAGAAAGCAAAACCAACTCTAAATTTTCCCACATAACCCTATATAGTTAATGATTGATTTCATCCCCTCCTCCCATGGAATGGATTACACTGTCCAATTAGGAATCAATCTTTTGTTTTGATAATAATCCACATCGTGGCAGACACCTGCAGAAGTGTCCTTGGCTCTCATGGTTGAAGATGTAGCCTCTGCATTCCTTCTCACCCATCCCTCTCCCCAGTTCTTTGGCAAGTTGAAAAGCAATAATATTCACAGGAAGCTTAAGCATTTTTCAATCTTGACACTTGCAAGTTTCTGTTTTTATAGTAAATCTCACTAAAATTAGTTGAAGGTATCCTGTGTCTGGTCTTCATTTCCTGCTTATGGGGCTGATATAGATTTTATTAATTTGATAAGATAGACTTGACTAAGTGAAGTTACCTAGAATAGAATATAGAATATATCTTTATATACCACTGACATTAATACATCCCTGTTAAGAAAATACATGTTCTGGGGGCAGGGCTGAAGTCGCGACGATACGATGTGCGGTCTCAGTGCTCTGAGATTGCAATCAACACTTTTGCCACTGGGGGGTCCAAACGGATCTAAACTGTCCCGTAGAGACAGTGAACAGGAAGAATACATCTTGCTGAACTCGGGAATATCGCAAAATCCCCGAAAGAAGCAAGAGAAATTCAAGAAGACCAAAAATCCAGCCAAGGCTGATGAAGTCGTGGCGGCCCCAAAACAGAAGGAATGGAAAGTGAAAGTTTTTCCAGCTGGTGAGGAATCTTCATTGTTTTAAAAGAGAGACTGCCTATAAAAATTTAAAAATTAATTTAAATTGAAGAATAGAAGATTCAAGCGGCGAAATTAATCTTGCAACTGTTCTGGACAGTGGTTATCCTATTTTCTTACATGCTATCTTCATGGATGAAATCTTTACAAGCTTTTTAAAATGGACAGATTAAGTCTTCTGTTTCTGTCTTTTTTTCTGTGACTTTTGGTGATTTATAAACCAAAGCTTTCCTCTTTCATCGCTGTGAGTATTATTATTTTTTAATTCATTTAAAGATTGGACCTCTTTTTCTAATTTGAAATACAAAACAGATATACAAAAAAGAAATATTTTAAAAGTGCTACGTGCCGGGAGGTTTTGTTGATTGGAGCTTTGTGTATTCAAGCGGAACTTTTCCCTTTCTTCGTGGTTTGTTTTGACGGCTCATTACAGAGTGATAGGAGTAAGCCAAATGTCCCTTTGAAGCATGTTTTCAACCAGAGAAGAGGGGAAAAAACGGCTTTTGTGAATCCATGTTTTAACTTTAAAAAAACCTTCCAAGCAAGAGCTCTTTGTTTAAGATGGCGGAGTGTCAGGAAAATGGAGAGATTGTAAGTCTGGGGACAATATTTTCAGAATTACTAAAATTAACAAATTTATATGAGAAGATTGAACAAAAACTGGAACTTTTGGAACAGTTAACAGAAAGACGTGATCGAAAATTTGATGATGTTCACCAAATGCAAAATGAGATTAAAACTCAAAGAATTGAAATGGAAAATGAATATAAAGCGATTAAACTTGTTGACATTTATGGTAATTGGTTTGTTTTTGAAAATGCAAAGAATGGAATACTGAAAGAGGAAATAAATGAAGAGGAAACCTATTTCAAAGAGCAAGACATAGAAGAAGAAGAAAAAAGTAAAGAATTTATGGACTATGAAACTTTATTAACGAAAATATGGATAACGCTGCTGACAACTAAAGACAAGTGGAATAAAGAAGCAGAAAGAGGGCATCAGGATTATATGAGAGATCTTACAAGCAAGGAGTTGCTAGGACCAGTCCATACAAAGCTGATTAAAAAGAAGCTTAGAAGATTGATACCACAAATGGCAGAGGACATAAGATTGTTTTGTTATTGGAAAGATGCAGGTTGATAGATGGAAGAGTATAATTTAAAACCATTAGCTAAACCTAGTGAAACTCTTGTGATAATAGATATAGTTAAATAAAAATTTGATAATGATAATACTGTATACAATGTGTAGTGTTATGATAAGTAATAATTGGGTATGAATACTGAATGATATCCGAGATTATATATAAAGGTTAATAATAATAACAATAAAAAAGAGAACTAAATTAGACACAGTTAAGTTTCGATTATTAGGGGGAAAATGTTGTGACATAGAATATAGCCAAATAAAGGATAATAATAATAATCTATACATAAGTGTTCTGACCCCCCTTCCTCCGTTGCCCACACAGAATACACTCCGGAACAGTACAAGGGAACAAGGTTTATTGCACAAAACAAACAAGAGGTTCCGTGGCAACAAGCCACCAAGACAAAACTCAGAGGAACAGAACACAAAAGCAGCTATCCAGCTTGCTAGAATTCCAGACTAGAACTTCTGGCATAAGTCTTCTGTTGACTGCTGCAAAGGGCGTATGCACAGTCAACCCTTTTATAACCTGGAAAGGGAGCCTCCCAAACAGCAGCTGAGAGCTCTTTACCGCCTATAATTACGCCCATGCTCCTTGCGTCTATGGGCGCGGCGGTAACGGGCGTCCAGAAACTCCCTGCTGAGTTCTGACTCACTGTCTCGTGACTCTTCCCCGCTGCTCCAAGGCATGGCATCGGGAGCCCCCCTCCTCTGGCTCTCACCGCTGCTCCATGCCTCAGGCGCCTCCTGGTGGCCGACCAGACTCTCGGATCCCTGCTCAGCATCCGAACCCTGTCCAGGGTTGCCCATCTCCTCTGGAGCTGACTCGTAGAGACCCTCACTCTCGGAGTCTGGTGGCAGCAGCAACGGCACCTGCTGGGCCACAACACATAAGTATGGGTATAATATAAGAAAATTGGATGTAATTGGAAAGGAGGATTAGAAAACAGTTATTAAATATTATGGATATTTAGCTAGAATAGGATATAAGGATTTAATGTTAATGGAGGATTTTATAAATAAGTAAATGAAATGCCAGTATGTGGTTATGTATTAAATTTTGCTATATTTCATGATGAAGAACGTTTAAACAATTATAGTCAAATAAAAGTGGAGGTATGATGATGGTAATATGTATAAACATTTGAGTTAAGATACTAGAGTTAATATGAATTATACTTGATGACGGTAGAAGAGATGCACAAAAACCGTTTGTAACCAACTGATACACTTTCTACAGGATGTAAAGAAGGAGGATTTTTATGTTTGTTTTGAAAATTAAAAATAAATTTAAAAAATTTGGCAAAAAAAAAGGAAAGAAAATACATGTTCTCAAACTGTTAGGGTCACTCCCTAGTTTATGTGGGTGAAAAGCCAATAAATATGTGAGTAAATATAATGTTCCAAAAATTGTTAGAGATATCTCCAAAAAATTGTTACAAGTTGACAGCAATAATTCTGTAACCAATTTTTTTCTTGTGGATATTGCAGCAATACAGAATTTTGCCACTGCATGTGTGGTAGATGGGTTTGAGCCCTGGAGTTCTACATAGCCTACATAAAAATTGTTTGCCCTCCCTGGCAATCTCTCTAGTAAAGGGAGAATACATGCTGACCTATAAACTCGGTATAACTCACAGTACAATAAAACGTGTGAGATATCTTCAATTTCTCCTTTACCACATATACATAACCATTCTGCTATTGGTGTTTTCTTATACCTGCCGTGGAGGAGTCCTGAGGGTAGAATGCAAAATCTGGCTCTGAAGAAAGTTATTCTTTGTTTTGGAAAGATCAGATCATTTAGATATCAACCCCGAAAAAGCTGGGGGATCAGGAGCAGGGATGTCCTCATCATCAGACACATCTGCCTTCCTCTGAACCTGTTCTCTGACAATAGACCCCACACTAGCCAGGGAAGGGGACACTGGCCTCTGCATACTTGGGTTAGATGGCCTAGGTCAGATTTGGTGCGAGCCCGGGACCACAGCCCTGCTTGCAGAAGCAGAAGAGGATGCCTTCTTATGCAGTCCAGTCGCAATTCTGTGCGAAATTGCAGAAGCGATGAGCCTTTGGACACAATCTGGAAGCTGTTCCATATCCATGGGAAATATGTCCTCCCCCCCTGCAGACCCCCTAATTACCAGCTGAGGAGCTAAGGTGGGCCTGACTGGTGCCTCACTGGTGAAGGAACCTCTGCGGTGAAAGGGATCCCTCTGGTATGGGCCCTGATCAGCATTGGAAAGGGAAGGAGGAGGAGAAATATCCCCCCAAAACCCCGATTGAGCTGGGAGATCCATGCCTGGAGGCAGGGCCAGAAATAGAACCCAATGGGGATTGTGACCTAATGGGCGAAGGGCTAAGCTTTCCCCTCTGCTCAGCCCTGGAGACCTGCTTTTCCAGGGCCCTGTGCCTGCGTTCCTCATCCGTCTGCATGGCTCTAAAGGGCCTATCAGCAGCCAGGGACAACTTCTGCCTGGCAGAAACTGTGGCCTAATCCGAACCCTGCTGGATGTTCCCTCTCCTGGTGACAAAGGAGGGGAATAAGGCCGCTCCTGGTTGCCCACCATCTTGCAGCCTCCACACTCCTCAGATCTCAGATGGCCCTAGGCTGTGTCCCACACGGCTTGGCAGGTTGTAGCTCCCAGGGAAGCACTCACGCAGTAGACCAGTGCCTCCTGTCCTTCCCTGATCGCTCTGGTGCTCCAGCAATCTGTGCGATTGTCACGGCTGCTGGCGGCACCATGTGTCACGGCTCGCAGCTCCGGAAAGCTCCCCACCTCTTGGAGGACTCCTTTGGCTTTCCCTGGAAGTTAGCAGCCTTCTTGGAGCTTTTCAGTCACCGCTGCAAGAGAAAAGTGACCTGAGGCGAGTATGAGGAACTGCTGCAGCCTCCGCCGATCCACTCCACGTGGCGAGATAAACGGGTCCCAAAAACCCCAGTAGAAAAACCAAAATCCTTACCAGTGCCTGGGAGCAGCCACATTCAAGGAAGGTTTCAGGGGAAGAATTCAGGGGAAGGATAAGCAGGCAAGGAGAGAGGTCCAGGTAAGGAATAGGATGCAGGATGATTTGGAAATATTTTTTGGGAGCCAAAAGAACCTGTCCTTCTCAGGCCACACTGAGTTGAAACTGGGGGCCAGAAGGAAGGAGCACAGAGGCATGGCTTCAGTTTAACCCAATCTCGAGCCAATTGGACATGACAATACCCAATCCTGGATCATCCTACAACCCTGTCTGGAAAACAAGTTGGTCCTTAACTTTGATAAATCAAAAATTTTAGTTTTTGCTAAAAGACCTAACCAATACTCCTGGAAAATAGGAGGACATAGTTTAGAACAGGTTAGAACATTTATATACCTTGAGGTGTTTTTCCACTTGCAAGGGATAGGGAAGGCACACCTGGATCATACATTGCAAGCAGCCAGTAGGTCTTCAAATGCACTTAAACCTTTTTTTTTTACACAGGCGGAGGTCAGTTCCTGCTGCATTAAAACTTTTTGAGGCCAAAACATTGGCGTAAATTCTATATGGGAAACAAACAGGAATCCTTGCAAAGAAAGACTCGCTAGAAACCATACAAACCAAATTCCTGCGAGCCAACAGCTTCACCCAAAGGAAGTACAAATGCCCAGTTAAGAATTGAGACAGGCATGCCTCAAATTCAGGTAAGAGCCTGGCAGATTATGATCCTTTATTGGCTTAAAATACATTTCTTTCCAGAGGGACTGTTTCCGCTAGTGTTGACTGACAACTTTCCCTTCCCCTGGAAACAGGTGGGAGAACAAAAGCTGGGCTCTTACGGGCTCTCACAGGTATTCTTAATGTCCCTAGGCTTTGACCAAGCAAACCAAGTAGTAATCAATAGAATGAAGGACATGGAGTTCCAAAAAGAACTAAATAGGTTGCCTCTCCATAGTAGGGACAGAATCAAATAGGGTATGTGGGAATCGGCAAGTTTCCACCTGACTTGTTCAAGTCGTTGCTGCGTAAGGCTATGGCCACTGCACAGCTGGGTGAGGTGGAGGGTGGCAAGGAAGGGGTCCCTGCCAAGAAACAGGAGGGACCGGTCTTTTCTGAGCCCACCACGGCAAAGGAAGAGATCCCTGCTCCAAAATTATTTTTAGAGGTAGTAAAGAAGCAATGGGCTAAACCTGGGTCCTTTGCCAACCCTAGCAGTAATGATAGGTGGTTTTATAACATAGAACCAAGTTTCTCTGAGGCCTTGCAGATGCCCACCATTGACCATCCCGTGGTGGCACTCGCTTCTATGGCACCCCTGGTATCCGGCGATGTAGCAGACTACCTGAAGACTGACAAGAAGAAGGTGGCGCTGACTCAGGAAGACGTTCCAGGCCGCTGCATGGGCCATGAGGGCAACAGCGTTGGAGTCGTTTTTCAATTGCACAGCCCTCCTCTGGCTCCAACAGATGCAGGAGCGCATTCCACCTGAGGAGGTGCGTATCCATCAGGACCTCAACAAGCTGGTAGCAGTTTCCCAGTTCTTGGCCAACGCGATGCTGAACGCCATGAAGTATGCCTCTTGAGCGATGGCTTCTTCTGTCACTTCCCATCGCCTCCTATGGCTGCGAGGATGGCAAGAGGACAACAAGGCAAAATGGCACTTGGTGTCGGCACCGTATGCTGGGGGATCCCTATTCGGGGCATCCCTGGACCCGATCCTAGTTGAGGACAAAAATAAGAAAAAGGTCCTGCTGTGGGTGCGTCTGCACGCCAGGGCGCTGCAATGGCGACTCCTACCACATCAGAGGTCTAACACCAGCAACTCCGTGTCAAGGGTTCTGGTAATACCACAAGTCCAGCTGTCGCTGAAGTGGTGGCTCTCTCCCGCTCTGAACAAAGGCTGCAATTCAGAGAACCCATACGACTCACCCTGACGATGGACGCCAGTTTGTATGGGTGGGGTGCCTTCCTGGAGTCGCAAATGACACAAGGCCGGTGGGCCTGGACAGACCTCCAGTACAATATAAATTGGCTGGAGCTGCAAGCAATCCACTTGGCGTTGCAGCACTTCAGGGATGCAGTTTGAGACTGGGATGTATTGGTGCTGACTGACAATGTCGTGGCGAAGGCCCATATCAACCACTAAGGGGGCACACACTCTAAGGCTCTGTGGACTGAGGCGATGGCGCTCGGCGCCTGGGCAGGACGGCACCTGTGGTCGCTGCAGGTGGAGCACATCACTGGGGTGAATAACTACCAAGCCGATTGGCTGAGTCGTTCTACAGTTGGTCATGGGGAGTGGAGCCTAGTGCTGGAGTTGTTCCAGAGCATCTGCACCAGGTTTGGCCATCTGGAGGTGGACCTTTTCGCCACGCCCGAAAACGCAGAGGTGGGGCGGTTCTTCTCTCAGTTCCCAACTCGGGGAATGGAGGCAGTTGACGCTCTCTGGACCCGTTGGCTATGACTTATCTACACCTTTCCTCCCCCTCCTCTCCGGGGGTAGTTTGGAAAGTGGTAATGGAAAGGGCGGAGCTTATCCTAGTAGTGCCTCACTGGCCCAGATGGGTGTGGTTTGTGGACATTATGGACCTGTCTGGTAAGGCCATGGAGGATTCCAAAGAAGGCAGTAGGCCTCAAGCAGGGAACATTGGCGCACTCAGATCCACAATGGCTGCAGTTGACCATGTGGAGATTGAGCGGGAACGTTTAAGGGATGCCCAGTTCTCCGAACTGGTGATCTCGACTATTGAGGCTTTGAGAAGGAGTTCCACGATCAGGATTTACGTATAATTCCACTTGGGTATCCTTTGTGTCCTGGTGCCACAAGTCAGGGTCAAACCCCCGCTCGGCTTCGGTGCTACAGGTATTGGAGTTCCTCCAAGATGGGTTGGAGAAAGGGCTCTCCCATGGTATGCTTAAGAGACAGGTAGCGGCTTTGTCCACTGTTGTATTAGGGGATAGGGATCTACCGCTATCTCAACTTCCTGTAGTAAAGAGGTTCCTGGAGGGCACTAGTAACCTCCGCCTTCTGGTGGTGCATAGGTTTCCCACGTGTGAGAACCGTTTGAACCCTTGAGATCAGTCATTCTCAAGTTGGTGACCTTGAAGGTCATGTTCTTGGTCGCATCACCTTGGCACATCACATTTCTGAGCTGGGGGCGCTGTCCTCCAGGTCAGACCTTTGACTCGACCCAACTTTCCTTCCCACTATTCCATAGGTCTCAGGAGGTGATCTTGATGGATTTTTATCCGGCCCCTACCCAGGATAGGGAGCAACTTTGGGACCAGCTGGATGTCAAATGCACCCTATGCATCTATCTGAGACGCCCAGGACACATTAGGAAATCCGAGGCTTTGTTTATTTCCTTTCACCCATCTTCCTTGGGTAAAAGAGTTTCTTCTTCCACGATTAGAAGATGTATTAAAATGGCTATCGCATTAGCATATGAAGCTAAACATCTACCAGTTCCACAGGGAATCATGGCGCACTCCACCAGGAGTGCTGCCACCTCGGCAATCTGGGCAACACAGGTACCGATTGTTGATATCTGCAGGGCTGTGACCTGGGCTTCCCTGTCTCCCTTCATCCGACACTACAGGTTGGATGTGTACGCTTCGTCTGACGTGTCCTTTGGTCTCAGGGTGTTACAACAGGTATTAGCATCAGAAGGGACCAATAGTCCCGTCCCCCCCCGAGAGACATTAACTTGGGTATGTCCCAATCCTGGATCATCCTGCAACCCACTCCAGAAAATGACAGTTGGTCTTACCTGAACTGTTATTTTAGGAATATTGCAGGATGATTCAGGTCCCGCCCTGGGATTTGTCCTGTGGGGGTGGGTTCAGGGGGGTAGGGAGTGTTCCCTTGTGCCTTGTTTGCAGTTATTCTCAGAGGAAGTAATTCGTTGAAACGGGGGGCCAGAAGAAAAGAGCACAGGGGCATGGCTTCAGTTTAACTCAGTCTCGATGCCAATTGGACGTGACAATATCCAATTCTGGATCATCCCGCAACACTGCTAAAATAACAGTTTAGGTAAGACCAACTGTCATTTTGTCTGCAATAGCCAAGTGTTGCCCTAATTGCTCTCTTCAGTCCTACAGGATTATCCCCCCTGAAATTAGCCAATCCTGAAGTTTATAGTTTAGAATGGGCCTATAATTGCCTGTGTCATTTCTATTACCTTTTTTATAAATTGCTAAAATAATTGCTAATCCACAATCTCTTGTCATATGGCCCACCAATTGGCATTCTTTTTTATTATTTCTGGCAGGACATTATCAGCCCCAGGTGACTTATTAGCCTTGAGGGCTCCGATCAACTAGGATATCTCTTATGGTGTAACGGGGGGCCAGTAAGGAGTTTGGTCCAAACTAATTTGACTCTTCTTGGTTACGTAGCATACTAAAATATTCTTCCCAGGCATGAATTGGTACTTGATTAGTTGGGGGTAGGGGAGATTTCCCCAATCCTCTGGTGATGTACCAAAAAAGGGATGTATTTTTTGTCCTGACTGATTACATCTATGCCAAGACTCCTTCATAGCCGCACTTTTCTTTCCTTTTAGAAGGGTCTTATATTGTGCTTTCAACTGCTTTAAGTAGTGATCCTCAAAAGAGGCATTTTTACTTTTCCTGTACTCCATGTTATATATCCTTTTTAGCTGCACGCAATCTCTAGCAAACCATTTTTTGTTCTTTGAAACTGGCCTTTTGGAGTGAGCTAGTATTCTGCTAGTGAGAACTGATTTTAAATTTTAAATTAAAGTTTCAAACTCCTAAGTATGATCCTTCAAACTTATTCCTTAGTAGAGATGTGCGTAGTTTTATGGTTTCTGGAACTAACATCCATTTAGTAACTTCCTTTTTTCTCATTCCATTTAATTTTTACCTGGGTATTTTGGCTCGCTAACCTGGGTAGATAGGTTGAGCCTGCCCTTAGAGATTTCTGGTGTAATGTGAGAGAGGATTACTGAATCATGATTGCTTTCCAGTCGCGAGTCTACCTCCCTCTTCTGTATCAACTTCAGGAGGTCATATGATATTATCCAGTAATCAACTGTGGATTTTCTTCCTGCTCCCCGATACGTATATTCTGCTGGATAGTTTCCCCATGAGGACCCATTAAGTATACAAAGGTCCAAACCTACAATCATCTGTCTTACACACAAACCTGCCCAATTTGCTTTAGGATCTTTAAATTGTCTGGAATTCAGGGGTTCTCATGGTACATTCTCATCATAATGGATCTTAAATTGATTAAATAATGCTTGATCATTTGGGCCTATCTTAGTATTTAAGTCCCCCCTTTATAATTATTGCTGCTATGAGGTATTTGAGCAGCCAAGAATAGAATCTTCTAAATCTTGTTGATCAAAGTCTTCTTATTAAATATTAAAAAGCAAAATCTCCACCTGTTTAAATAAGAGTAAGGTAGTCACAATCCATGGCTGGAAAGGTAGCAGTGATACACATTTAAATTGCAGAGATGTAAGAAGAGGATGTCAAATTGTGATATATAGTCAAAAAAGAGTTGGTCTTTTGATGGAACAGACCAACCCGCTATATTCCAAGTTATAAGGGAAAGAGGCTCATCTTTTGCATCTCATCAGGAAACTTGATTTATACAAAGGGAAGTTGTTGGGTTGTTGCAATAGATTAAGGTGTCGTCACGCACAGAATGGGCCTTCTCTAAAAGTAGGGGAGTCCCATCTTAGTCCTTTGTAGACTTTTGAGGAACTTGTTCAGTTTAAGAGGTTTTAGCACCAGCTAACAAAGCTTGCCATTCCGATACATCTTCTCTAGGTGTAGGACAAGGAGTTATTAGGTCATGCTTCATTCGACTTTGAAATGGTGGCACTGAGGTGGGTCGTCTCTCAGTTACTTGGTTTGGTGCTGAAGTTATGGGATATTCACATAAGGATGATAGCATCTCCATCTCTACTCGGACCTCTAATGGCCTCATTGGATCTTGGCTTCTGTTTTCCATGATCTCATATTCATGCAATCCCTTGTCCTCTAGGGGAAAAGTGAAAGGCTTAATTATTGGGGAGACCAGATCTATAAGTGGCTCTGCTGTGTCCATTGTGACCAACAAGGATTTCTTTAAATTTTCTAACTTGAATAGTATGTTGTCTTGTTCTTTCCTTGGGAGAGCAACAAAAGCATTGGTGGTTATTGCTTATTGAGGCCAGTTTCTGTGCTGTTAACAATCTCATAACTGGACAAGCCTGCCTGACTCCCACTTTCTTTCTCTCCCTTTCCTTTTTGTTGAAACAAAGTTTTTTTTATTACATATTTTAACTTCTTTTATAAACAAAGTGTTGTCCAGGTTTTCCCCTTTACATCTTCTGTTATACATAGTTCATTTTACATCCTACTTTCATTTCATATTTCAGTCATCTTAATTTCTTTCCATATTTTCCAGCTTACCTAATTTCTTCTTAATATATAAACAATATCCTTATTGCCTCTCCAAGTTAATCACATTTAACATATCATTTCCATCTATTATTCTTTTTTACTCTCAATAAATCTTCAAATTCGATTTTACATAGTAAACATTTCACTTAGTTAATTATCCACAATTAATAGTATTAATCTATTTCCCTCACTTCATATTAGCTATTTACCATTGGCTATATTATCAAATTTCATTCTATTCTACTAGTAAATCCTTTTCCTTCTTTCCCCCTTTCAACCATTTTCTCTTAGTCTCTCAGGAACTTCACTTCTCTTATATTCTCTTCTCTGCGCCCATTCGCCTAATTTTTTCTTTTTCTTGTTTTTGTAATTTCTATATTTTTTCTTTTGAATTTTTCTTCTCCTTTTTAATTCTTTTGTTTTAGTACCTTCCCCAATCCCCCCCCCCCATATTTCTCCATTAATTCCACCTTTGCTATTTTATTTTTCCTTTTTGGGGGGCACTTCCCCTTTGTCTCCTTTTGATTTGTAACTGTAAATCCCAACATAGTCATCTAAGTATTTTTCTTTTCCAATCTCTTTTTCTTTTGTGTTATCTTCTTCTTCTTCATTTAGTCCCTTTTCTTTCTCCTTTTCTCCTTCTTTTTGTTCTAAGTGTTTCCTCTGAGTTTCCACTGTTTTTTCCCCCATTTAACGTTTTAACATGTCAAGCAATTCATTATACATGAATACATTTAAAAATGAGTTAAAATTGGATATAAATTTTTTTAATGAGTTTTACAATTATTTTCTCCCTCCCCTCCCTCTCCCCCCAACCCTACCCCGTCTCCATCCCTCCCTCCCCCTGACCTCCCAGAGCAAATTACAGGGTAAAATTATTTGACAAACATGCTAACGTAAGCTAACTAATTTTAACATTCGACCATTCTTGTGCTTTAACTCCCGCTTTCTCCTGCTAACTTTGAATAATTTGTAGTATTTCTTATACCTTCATTCATAAGCTAATTGAAGCTTTTTAGTCTGGTATTTCTTTTGAATATAATCAATCCATTTTTTCCAGTCCAACTTATATTTTTCCTGTGAGTGGTCCTTCAAATACGCTGATATTTTGGCCATCTCGGCTAGGTTTGCTACTTTTAATGTCCATTCTTGTATAGTAGGCAACTCTTCCTTCTTCCAATATTGCGCCACCAACAATCTTGCTGCCGTCGTTAGATTCAAAATCAAGTTAGTTTCTATAACAGTAGAATCTGCAACTATACCTAACAAGAACAACTGGGGCAGGAATTTTATCCTCTTTTTCAAAATATTTTGAATGATCCACCATATTTTTATCCAGAATGCTTTAACTTTTTTACAGATCCACCAAATGTGGTAATACGTGGCATCAGCACTATCACATCTCCAACACTTGGATTGTAAGTTTGGGTACATACACGCTAGTTTTTTTGGATCAAGGTGCCATCTATAAAACATTTTATAAAAATTTTCTCTCAAATTCTTTGTGTGAATTTTACATTTTTTACCCAGATCTTTCCCCATGTTTCCATCATTATTGGTTCCTCAAAGTTTTGTGCCCACTTTATCATGCAATCTTTGAATAACTCTGTTCCGGAGTCTATTTCTATTAATACATTATACAACCTTTTTGTGTGCATTGGACCTTGGTCTCTAATTTGCTTTACCAAGTTATCCTCAGTTTGAATAATACCAATTTTCTGATCTTTTTGCCATCTAGCCTGCAGCTGTCCATACTGGAACCACGTTTGAATTATCCTTTCGTCTCTTAATACATCCAAAGATTTCAACTGCAGCACACCTCTATCCATACTGAGAAGTTCTCTATATGTAGTCACATCTTGTTTTTGTTTTATACTTATATTCTCTATTGCGTGTCTGGGCACCCCCCATATAGGTATCTTGTCATTTAGTTTATATTGATATTTTTTCCAAACACGCAGCAAAGCATTCCTTAAGATATGGCTTTTAAATATGTTGTCTACTTTTTTATTATATATTAAGTAAGCATGCCAGCCATATAGCAAATCATAACCCTCAACATTCAGTATTCTATCCTCTGTTAGATTAATCCAGTCACTAATTGTTGTTAAAACTACTGCTTCATAATATAATTTTAAGTTAGGCATTTTCAAACCTCCTCTTTCACGTATATCTTGCATTATTTTAAGTTTTATTCTCGGTTTCTTCCCTGCCCAAACAAATTTATTAATACCTTTCTGCCATTCTTCCAGGTTTGCGTCTTTTTTAAGTATTGGCACCGTTTGAAAAAGGAATAAAAACTTAGGCAAGACGTTCATTTTAACTGCTGCTATCCTTCCCAACCAGGACAGTTGTAATTTTTCCCACTTGTTCATTTCTATCTGTACTTTTTGCCATAGTGGTTCATAGTTATATTTATATAGTTTCCCATTCGAGGTTGTAATGTAATGTAGTATTTGACCTTTTTTACTATCTCGCATCCTGTTGCTCTTTGTAGTTCTTCTTTTTGATTTATAGATATGTTTTTAACTATCATCTTTGTCTTTCCTAAATTTATTTTAAACCCAGATACTTGGCCATATTGATTAATTACATTCATTAAGCCTATAGCAGATTCCTCCGGCTGGGTTAAAGTTACAACCAGGTTGTCCGCAAATGCTCTTACTCTGTATTCATACTGTCTGATCCTAATTCCTCGAAGCTCATCGGACCCACGTATTCTATTCAACAACAACTCCAAGGTTAAGATAAATAATAAGGGAGACGGGGACATCCCTGTCTTGTTCCTTTCTCGATTTGGAAAGATTCTGTTAGACCTCCATTAACTATAATTTGAGCTGTCTGTTTCTGGTATATTGCTGTAATAGATTGTATAAAATGCTCTCCAAACTGCATCTTTTGTAAGATTTTTATTAAAAATTGCCAATTAACTTGATCAAATGCTTTCTCTGCGTCTAAAAATAAGAGCACTGCCGGGACCTGGTTGTTCTTTTCCAGATATTCCATTATATTAATGATTTGTCTTACATTGCTTTTCATTTGTCTGCCTTGTATAAAACCAGACTGATCATTATGAATCAATTGTTGCATGATTGGCATCAACCTGTTTACCAATATTTTAGCAAAAATTTTATAGTCTGTGTTAAGTAGTGAGATGGGTCTGTAGTTTTTTTGGCTGGGTAGGATCCTGTTCCTCTTTAGGGATCAGAGAAATAAAAGCAGTTCTCCAGGATGGTGGAACTCTGCCTTCCACTTGTATTTTGTTAAATAATTCTTTGAGAGGTTCCACCATCTCTAGTTGTAGCTTTTTATAATAGACTGCAGGCAAGCCATCTGTGCCTGGAACCTTACCCATTTTTAACTGTTTAATTGCCAGAAGAATCTCTTCTATGGTTACAGGTTGAGTCAGTCCTGCTCTTTGCTGGTCTGTAAGTATAGAGATTTTCTCTTTCTCCAAATATCTATCAATATCTAAACCTTGTATTTTGTCACCAGCGTACAATCTTGTGTAAAATTATAAAAAAAGCCTTTTTAATCATATCCTGTTGAAAAACTTCTTTACCTTTATACTGTACTCTTTCTATTATACGAGACCTTTGTTTTTTCCTTAGCATATATGATAACCATCTGCCTGGTTTGTTGGCATTACAAAAGGTGTTATGCTTAGCATATAGAAGGTTAGTAGCTACCTGATCTGATATCAACATGTTAAACTGCCCTTGCAGCAAGCTAATTATCTCTTTTATCTTTTTATCATGTGGCTTGGATATTAACTCCTGTTCCTTCTTTTTAATCTCTGCTTCTAGTTCCCTACGTTTCTTTTCTTGTTCGTATCTATGGATGTTATTCAAATTCATTAAAACACCCCTCATGTATGCCTTACTTGCATCCCAAACCATATCCACATATTAAAAACAAAATATTATTTCAATAATTTTTTACATTCCATAACATTTTTCTCATATTTAAATAGATTTTCATTCAGTCTCCATGACCTCCTTGGTCGCTCTTCATTTTTAACTTCTATCCAAACCGGGTTGTGATCTGTTAAAGTTCTCGAGCATATCTTAGTCTTCTTCACCCTAGAAAAAAGATCATTTGTAATTAATATAAAGTCAATTCTAGAAAAGGATTGATGCCTATCTGAAAAAAAGGTGAAATCCCGTTCTGTAGCATTTCGCTCTCTCCAGATATCTCTCAGCTCAAAATCATCTGCCATATCCAAAAAAAAGATTTAGGTAGTCTTGATCGTTTTCGGGTACTTTGTATGAGCCTCTTTTTGTCTTGAACTGAATCCAGTACTCCATTCCAGTCACCCAATAGAACACATGATCTATAACCCCATTGTATTAATTTAGTATGAAGCAACTTATAAAATTTTTCTTGTTGTTGATTGGGAGCATATACTCCTATTAAAAGTATTTTCTTGCCTTCTGTTAGTAATTCAATTGCAATATATCTTCCTTGTGGATCAGCTTCAATTAATTCAGCCTTTAAATCCCTTCTTAAATATATAACTATACCATTTTTCTTCTCCGGACCAGATGCAGCGAAATGTGGTCCCAATTTTGGATTCATCAAATATTTCTGATCTTGTGTTCTAATGTGTGTTTCTTGTAGGCAAATTACGTCATTTTTAAATTGTTTCAGGTAATGAAATATTTTTTTCCTTTTTTGTGGTGAGTTTAAACCATTAACGTTCCAAGTTAGAAATTTAGTTGTCATCTTCAGCACGTTGAAGCTTTTTAAGAGCTGCCTGAAAATCTTCATGAGATTTCACCTTCGGTCTCGCTCCCCCCACAGCTTCTGGTATCTGAATTTGTTGAAGCTTTAGTTCTTGCTCTTTACATTTAGTAACTGCCCGGGTTTGTCTTTGTTCCATAATTCCTTCTGTCTCCTCCAGTAAGCTCACAGCCCCAGCTTGTGTCTGCCAGCCTTGCTGCCTGGGGTCTTCTGTATCTTTCCTTTCTTTGGGTCCTGGGGACGGAGGACATCCTGCCTGTAATACTCTGCTGTAGAAATCTCTTGCTTTCCAAACTGTGTTAAGTCGATGTCTTTCTCCCAGATGGTTCACCACCAGTCCTACTGGAGCATTCCATCTAAATTGAATCTGACGGCTTTTAAGTTCATCCACTAGAAACGCATAGTCCTTTCTGGATCTCAGCATTTGGGGGGGAATTTCTTTAAGTACTATCACTTCTTGATCTGCCACTTGCAATTTGTTTTTATAGGTTGCTTGTAGTATTGCATTCCTAATTTTCCTGGTGGCAGGGGAGAGATGCTTTACTGGCTTCCAGTGAAACTTCTCTTAATACATCCCCCCCTTGTTGCCTTGTCTTGGGAGGGACAATTTTTCTGAGTGGACTGCCACTTTTTATCAGGTTCTTTAACTGTTTCCCTATCTCTTTGCTCTTTTTCGTCTTCCTTATCCTGCGTATGGGAGTTACAATACAATACAATACAAGTTAACGAAGTCTGCTGTAAGAACTTTAGTAGGGGTGAATGGAGCCCGATATTGTGCTTGAAGAAATACAGCTATATTTTTTCTCAATGTGTCTAAATCAGGGGTAGTCAACCTTTTTATACCTACCACCCACTTTTGTATCTCTGTTAGTAGTAAAATTTTCTAACCGCCCACTGGTTCCACAGTAATTGTGATTTATAAAGTAGGGAAGTCAATTAAATTTTAAAAAGGAAAGTGCTTCAGTATCGGACAAAACCTGTACTGCCCACCATGAAAGCTGGAACGCCCACTAGTGGGTGGTAGGGACCAGGTTGACTACCACTGGTCTAAATCATGTTGAATGGCTATTAGTTGTTCAAATATTGAAACCACTATTTGAGCTATGAGAAGGCATTGCTTTGCCATAAACTCTGTTGTATTTTCCCATGGTAAACTCTCCATACTCTGAATTAACTTGTCATTATTAAACGTTTAGCTTTTATCTCAGACTCTACACAGAATGTAATTGGACACATTGTTTGTGAGAACAGCTAGCTTTCAGTTTGTCCCCCCCCCCCCCACGATTGGGAAAGTCTAGTAACTTTTGTTTTAGTAGCCAAATCTCTTTGCAAGTCCCATTCTAATCTCTCAAGATTGTTGGAAATGGGTGGGAGGGAGTTAGTTTTACTTACAGATCTCTTGCCAACAAAGTGCTCCTCAATTCTTGGTTGTTTTGTAGTTTTCACTCAAGGGAGAGATCCTGGGCGGGTGCCATGGCGTTTTTTTCTTTTTCCCATGCCTTTTTAGTCCCTGGCAGCAATCCATGACAACAAATAGGAACAACATAAATAGTAAAAAGAATAATCCCAAGTAATGTAATTACGGGAAAAGAAAAAAGAAAAACTAGTCATACGTTTCCATGTGTGCTTGGAGTGATTGTGATTGTGTTTAAGACTCTTGACAGCCCAAGGATAGAAACTATTTTTAAACCTATTTGTTTGGCTGACCTCTGAGAATATCGAGGAGATAGGCGACCTCTCGAACGGACGAGAGAAACTCATTGAAACCGACAGGAAAAAAACCCCGGCCTTTTCGGCTGATCCAGAGCATTGATGAGGAAGGGAATATAGAATGCAACACAACATTGGAGAGAGAAGCAGCAACCAAAGAGGGTAAAAGATGTATGTTTCAAAGTGTTAGCTATAAATTGAGGCTCTAAAGAGTTGTGCAGGATTGCTGTCCAAAGAACAGCCGTGATAAAGAGACCAGAGAGTTGATAATTTCCTTTGGCCACTGAGTTTTGGGAGGAGAAGAAAGAAGAGAGAAAGGGAAAAACTCCAGATTTACATTTAATACTGTTTGCATCGGAGGTAGTGGACTGGAGGAAAAAAAGAGAACTTTGTGGACTACATGAGTGGACAAATGATATAAACCTTTTGGGTATTTGAAACCTTAAACTGTAAACAGTAGAGATAACAAGAGCGCCATCTAGAGACCTGAGGAGTTATATAAATGGAGTAAAGAGACTATACAAAATGGCTGATGCAACTTTCTGAACTGTGACAATATACAAGGAAAAGACTCTAGGAGATTTGGTGGCTGAGGAAAGAAAGAAAAAGAAAACTTTAAAACTTAATGGACTTTATCTGAATATAAGTACCTGGAAAATAAATAAATAAAGGTGATTTGTTTGTTTAAAAAGTTGATTATGAACATTGAACATTGAATGTAGAATTATATATATATAAGTAGGTTGAATTGAATGTAAAAAATTATAAGATTGTATTTTATTGGCTATAAGAAATAGAAATAGAACAATTATTTAAGTATAGGTGAATATGCTATCTAATTAATTTACATTTTGATTTACACATATATTTATATATTAACTTGCATTTGTGCTGATAAAAAATAAAGGGAGACTAGTATTGATCTATTTCAAGCTATTTAGCTCTCATCAGCTAGCCATACCCTTACTTGGATTTGAACCTGGGCTGTTTTTACATGTTAGCAGTTGTATTAGCCACTAAGCCACAAGCTCTCCTTCCTTATCAGCTGAGCCAAGGAAATAAGTAAGTGTTATGTCAAAGCTAGGTATGTTAACTTATATACCTAGCTACCTATCTATTCATTTATTACTTGATCTATGTACAATATATGTCAAAATAAATTAGGATATTATAAGTATATCAACTTACTTTAAACAACTTAATTAATCTATTATATTATATTAATTTGCATAACTGTAGAAATATTTACAATAGTGAATAATGGATAAATAGCCAAATATATATTGAGTTGGAAAGTGGGAAGAGGAGACTTAAAGGAAAAATCTTAAATATTTATATGCTATTTTGGAAAAACATTGTACGTGCAGTAAAGATGACAAGTACAACAACCATTACCAAGATAAACAAAAAAGCACCGGCAATGTCATCACCCTCAAACCAACGTTCTATAGAGAATATATTAGGTACAGAAAAAACAAGCTCAACCTTAAACCTACAAAGTATGCAAGCAACATTACTGATGATGCAAGAAACAATGTTAAAGACCCAGGAAACAACAGCAAAAAATCACGAAGAAACAAAAAAACAACAACCCAGGAACAGATAAAAAATGAGATGGGAGAAGTGAAAGGAGATATCAGAAGAATGGATGACAAAATGGAAATATACAAAATAAAATTATTAAGAATGAACAAAAAATCCAAATGGTAGAAACAAAAGTTGAACAAACAGAAAGAAAAATGAAAACATTAGAACAAAAATTGACTATAGCCAACAGGATTAGAAGAAATTATTGTTTTTCTTGAGATGGAGAAAGCTGCATTTTTTAAAGTTTCCAAAATATAGTGGAAGACAAGGAAGATTTAGAAGCGAAAATAGCAAAATTATTAGCAGATATATTACAAAAAAAAATAAACAGAGAGATATTGATGAAGTATACCGAATTCACACAAATTATGCAAGGAGAGATAGATTGCCAAGGGAGGTACATGTAAGGTTCACGAAAAAATCAACAAAGGATGAAGTGTATAAAAAAGTGAGGGAGGAACCGATAACATATAAGGGAAGAGAAGTACAAATTTTGAGAGAAATACATAAGAGAGTGAGGGACCAGAGAAGACACTACCAATTCCTAATCACACAATTAATAAAATACAATGTGATGTTTAGATGGCTTATTCTGGAGGGAATCATGATCACCTGGCAGGAGAAGAAATTTAAAATAGATACATTAGATAAGGCACATGATTTTTTTGTACATCACTTCACCACTTGTTCTTGTTGAACACCACTTCATCACTTGTTCTTCTTGTTGAAGAAGAACAAGAGTAGGGAGGATGTGGAAAGTAGAAGTCAAGAAGAGGATAAGGAGGTAGAACAGGAAGAAGGAAGGAAACGAAAGAGAATAAATAGAACAAGAGGGTTCAAGAACAAAAAAAGAGAGACATGGACTACAAGAAAGCAGGGAACTGCATACAAATAGCAAAATGGGGGAAGAAATTAAGACACGTTCAATAAACATAAATGGATTAAACTCACTTGTGAAAAGAAAACAAATCCTGATAAAACTACAAAATTTGAATATGGCTTCAGGAAGTACACTTCAAGAAACAATACAGTAAACTACTAGAAAATTCAAAAATAGGGAAACTCTATGTGCCGTGTTTCCCTGAAAATAAGACAGGGTCTTATTTTCTTTTGACCCCTGAAATAAGCACTTGACCTTATTTTTGGGGAGGTCTTTTTATTTTTGAGGTGCAGGGGGCGATGAGCGTGGTCACCTAATGACTGCTGCTGAGTTGCAATATTTTTGGGGAGGGCTTATTTTTGGGAGAGAGCTTATTTTAGCACATCCTCTCAAAAGCCCAATTGGGCTAATTATCTGGGAAGGTCTTATTTTCAGGGAAACAGGGTAGCACTAACACAACAAAAGAAAAGAAGAATTGCAATATAAATCAAAGAATGGTTAAAACCCAAACAGTTATATACAGACGAGGAGGGAAGAATCTTAATGATGGAGATAGGAACAGAACAAAAACAAACACTTCTCATGGCAATTTATGCACCAAATGAAACCAAAAAGAATTCTACAGGAAAGTTCATAAAAAATAACAGAAACAGAATATGAAAATATATGTTTAATAGGCTTCAATGCAATAGCAGATATTTTAAAAGACTATAAAAGAAATAAGAAAAAAAGAATATTACCAACCATATTCTTCAAGATGGTGCAGGAACTGAGTTTACAAGCCATATGGGGGGAAATAAATACAGAAAACAAACAATACACTTTCTACTCAAACCCACATAAATCATGATCAAGGATAGATATGGCTTAGATGATACTGGAACTAAGAAGAGATACAAAAGAGATAGATATAACGATTAACACATGGACAGACCACAACCCAATAAAAGTGATATGGAAAGGACAGAAAAAGAGGAGGTAGAAAATGAACCAAAATATACTGAAAGACAAATAATACATAAAAATGATGGAAAAAGAAATGAAACTGAAAGAAAATGAAAATAAAGTAAAAAGAAAAGAAGAAACATCAGTGCAAAATCTTTGGGATACAATAAAGGCATATATTCAAGGACTGACAATAGCATATATAGAAAGAAAAAAAACAAGAAAAAGAGACAAGAAGAGATATGTTTATTGGGTATCCTTTCAGAGAAATATAATAAAAAAAACATTTGATTATACATGTAACAGCAGCAAGAATTGTATTTGTGCAAAATTGGAAATCAGATAAGATACCAACAGAAGAAGAGATAATTGAAAAAATTAGAGTGTGTAGAGATGAACAGGCTAACTTTGAGAATAAAAGATAAAGAGGAATTGGTGTACTTCAAGACATGGGGAAGATTCTATGACTGGTTAGACAAATAAATCTAGAAAAGAAAGTAAGCGAGAGATATAGAACCCAGATGACACACTATTAAATGAAAAAGGGGGAAAGGGGGAAAATAGATAAGAAAGTATTAATATACAAATATATATTCAAGAATGAGACATAGAATAAAAATAGGATATGATAGTGAAGAAAGGGGAATAGGAAATGATAAGTATAAAATTATAAATGGGTTTGCGGGAATACCACCCTGAAAATACACCAGTTGAGAGAAGAAAAGAGATAACCACAACAACAGAAAAGGATAGGAAAAGTGGAGGAGAGGAGAAGAAAGGAGAGGAGAGGGAAGGAAGAAAAAGAGGAAAGGACAGGAAGGCTGGAGGATATAGAAAGAGAAGAAGAGTGTAGGAAGGGGAAGAGGAAGAGGAGTAGAAGAGAAGCAAGGGAAGAAAAGGGAAAGGAGAGGAGGAAGGAAGGAAGCAGAGAAGGGAGGGAGGGAGAAAAGAAAGGGAAAGCAGGGTGGTGACAACATAAAATAGGTGTATGGGAGGGTAAGCAAAGCAACCCAGAATGTATATTTTAACCTTTTATATGGGGAAACAAATTTATAAAAGTGATAAATACAAATAAGAACAATAACTATGTGAATGTATACCTGCAATTGTATGTAAGGGATTAAAAAACACATTTTTTTAAAAAGAATTACTATTAGAGGAAGAACTTAAAAAATTGGAATCGGATCTGCAAAAAGAACCACAAAAAAGTAAAAAAGAAAAGGAAAAAGAGACACAGACTCAATTTGATTACACAGGAAGAAATGGCCCAGAAAATCAAGATAACAGGACAATATTTTTTTGAAAATGGAAACAAACTGGGGAGGTGGTTAGCTTACAAACTGTTTAAAAGAAATAGACCTAACAAAAGAGGAGGTGAAGTTACATTATATGTAAGAGAGCATTACATCTCTACATAAATGCACAAAATCAAGAATGAAGCCCTCCTAGAGAGGAGGAGCCAATGTTGTGACGAGACGACGTGCGATCTCAATGCTCTGAGATCGCTGTTGATACTTTTGCCACTGGATGGTCAAAACGGATGGTGAACAGGAAGAATACGTCTTGCTGATCTCAGGGACATCGCAAAGTCCCTGATCGATCCAAGAGAAATACTTCAAGCCGGCGACAAAAAATCCAGCCATTAGGCTGATGAAGTCGGGGCGGTTTCTAGATGGTGAGGAATTTTTACCGTTTTAAAAGAGACTGCCTATAAAAAACTTAAAACTAATTTAAATTGGAGAACAGAAGAAATAAGCGGCGGAATTAAATTTGGAATGGTTTTGGACAGTGGGTTATCTTTTAAATGCTATCTTCATGGATGGAATTTATGCAAGCCTTTTAAAACGAATAGGTTAAGTTTTCTTCTATTTTTTTTCTTTTATTATTCTTTGTAACCTATGGACTAAAATTCTCCTCTTTCATTACTGTGGGTGTACTCATTCAAGAATCGGACTTTTTTTTAAACTTGAAATACAAAAAATATACAAAAAGAAACAAAGAAAATTGCAACAATAACACTGCTACTCGGAGGCTGGTGGTTTGTGTATTGGAAACGAAACACTTACTTTTCTCACTGATTATCCTGGCTTGGCACTCCAAGGTCTCACTGCTTGTTTATAGAGAGTGATAAGAAGAAAAGCATACAGATGTCCCTTTGAAGTATATCTTTAACCAGAGGAAGGTGAAAATAAAATGTTACTGTGAATTTATCCTTAATCTTGTTAAAACCTTCCAAGCTAGAGCAGCAGAGTTTGTTAGCTGGAGATAATGGCACTATTTCAACAGCAGAAAGAAAATTTAAGTCTGCAAAAGATATTCTCAGAAATACAGAAATTATCAAACACATATGAGAGGATAGAGAAGAAGTTGGAAGACTTCAAGTATCTGTAAAACATGATGAAGAAGCTGGAGATGTTTATCAAATGGAAAAAGTGGTGGTTAAAATCCTAAAAATCAAAGAGGAAAATGAATATAAATAAATTAAAATTGCTGATATTTATGGTGATTGGTTTGTCTCTGAAAGAGGAATTAAATGGAGGGAAAATCTACCCCAGATGGCAAGATACAGAAGAAGAAAAAACAAAAGAATTTATGGATTTAAAGAGAGAAATTTTATTAGCAATATCATTGATAACACTACTGACAATCAAAGATAAGCAGATTAAGGAAACAGAAGAAGCGCATCGAAATTACATGAGAGATTTTATAAGCAAGGAGTTGCTAAGAGGAGTCCATACAAAGTTGATTAAGGAGATGATTAGAGGACTGACACCACAAATGGCAGAAGATATGAGACTGTTTTGCTACTGGAAAGATACAGGTTGATAGATGGAAGAGTATAATTGAAACTAGATAAACGTAGCGAAATTTAGTGATAATAGATATAGTTAAATAAATAATTGATAATGATAATGTATACAATGTGTAGTGTTATGATAAGTAATAATTGGATATGAATATTGAATGGTACCCATGAAAGGAAGATTAGAAATCCTTTTGGATTATATATAAAGGTTAATAAAAAAGAACTAAGTTAGATACAGTTAAGTTGATTATTAGGGAGAAAATGTTATGATGCAGGATATAGTTAAATAAAGGAGGGATAATGATAACAACGTACATACAGGTATGGGTACAACATAAGGAAACTGGATGTAAATTGTAAACAGTGATTTGGAAAGGAGGATTAGAAAACTTTGTTATTAAATATTATGGATGTTTAGCTAGAATAGGACATAAGGATTCAGTATTATTGGAGGATTTTAGAAATAGTAAATGAAATGCCAGTATGTGGTTATGTATTAAATCTTGGTATATTTTATGATGAAGGACGTTTAAACAATTATAATCAAATCCTCGCAGGAATAGCGGAAACCTGGTTGGGCCCGGAGGGGGGGTTGCCCCTCAGGGAAATGTGCCCTCCAGGTTACCGTGTATTCCACCAGCCACGGGCCCAAGGTAGGGGTGGGGGGGTAGCAATTATCATCCGGGACGATCTGGCACCGAGAGAATTCACTGTGTCGCAGACATCTGGTTGTGAGTCTCTGGGCGTAAAGTGGGGCCCAGGGAGTCAGTTGGGCCTGTTGATAGTATACCTGGCTCCCCGCCATACATCAACGGCCCTGCCCGAGCTCCTCGAGCGGATCGCGGAGATGGCGGTTGAGACCCCCAAACTACTAGTGATGGGGGATTTCAACCTGCCGTCGACGGGAAAGGCATCCGAGGTAGCCCGGGAATTCATGGCTTCCATGACAGCCATGGGTCTGACTCAAGTAATTCAGGACCCCACTCACAAGCGAGGCCACATTCTGGATCTTGTGTTTGTCTCCGACCAGTGGACGAGTGATCTGGGAAGAGGGCATTTAGTCATCACGCCCCTGTCATGGTCAGATCACTCACTTCTCCAGCTGGACTTCCCTGGCGCTACTCCCCACCGCGGGGAGGCGGAACCAGATTATCCCAGATGGTTCCGCCCCAGGCGCCTGATGGAACCGGATAGGTTCCAGGCGGAGCTTGGGCCACCTCCTGCTGACCTGTCCCGCCCCCGGGCTGAGGACCTGGTAGCCGCATGGAATAGTGCGGCTGCCGGTGCCTTGGACCGGGTGGCGCCTTTGCGGCCTCTCCGACGGCCACGATCGACCAGGGCCCCCTGGTTTAACGGGGAGCTAAGGGCGATGAAACGCCTTAGGAGACGCCTGGAGAGTAAGTGGAGATCCTCCCGCTCCGAAGCTGACCGAACACAGGTAAGAGCCTACATAAGGACCTACCTTGTGGCAATAAGAGTGGCCAAACGTCAGTATTGTGCCACTCTTATAGCGTCCGCAGAGAACCGCCCTGCCGCCCTGTTTCAGGTGACCCGCTCCCTTCTGTCACAGGAGCAGCGGGACCCCCCATTGCAGGGCAGGGCAGAGGAATTTGGAGAGTTCCTGCAGGATAAAATCGATCATATCCGGAGAGGTTGGACCCACTCCAGTGCTCCAGTGGGGACGTCCGAGACTAGTCTTGAGAGACCATGCTGGGAGGAGTTTGACCCTGTTGTCATCGAAGATTTGGACAGGTTGCGTGGGCGACTGCGGGCCACCACATGTTTACTGGACCCGTGTCCCTCCTGGTTGGTGCTGGCCTCCTGGGAGGGCTCACGAGGCTGGCTACTGGGACTGGTGAACGCTTCGTTGGGGGAGGGCCTGATGCCGGCCGCCTTGAAAGAGGCGGTGGTCAGGCCCCTGCTCAAGAAGCCTTCTCTGGACCCAAAGGAGCTAGCAAATTATCGTCCTGTCTCCAACCTTCCTTTTTTAGCGAAGGTTGTTGAGAGTGTGGTGGCTCAGCAGTTTCCGCGCCACCTGGAGGAAGCTGATTATCTAGACCCGCGCCAGTCCGGCTTCCGACCCGGTCACAGCACGGAGACGGCCTTGGTCGCGTTGGTGGATGATCTCTGGAGGGCAAAGGATGGGGGTTGTTCCTCCATCCTTGTCCTATTAGATCTCTCGGCGGCCTTCGATACCATCGACCATGGTATCCTATTGCGCCGGCTGGAGGGGTTGGGGGTTGGAGGCACCGTGCTACAGTGGTTCCGCTCCTACCTCTCTGGCCGGACGCAATGTGTGTTGACGGGGGAGCAGAGGTCGACCGCAAGGCCCCTCATTTGTGGGGTCCCACAGGGGTCGATCCTCTCGCCTCTCCTGTTCAACATATATATGAAGCCGCTGGGCGAGATCATCCGTGGTTTTGGGGTGAGTTACCATCCGTACGCTGATGATACTCAGTTGTACATTTCCACCCCAAACCACCCCAACGAGGCTGTCGAAGTGATGGCCCGGTGTCTGGAAGCCGTACGGGTCTGGATGGATGACAACAGGCTCAGGCTCAACCCCTCCAAGACAGAGTGGCTGTGGTTCCCGGCTTCCCGATTCAATCAGCATATTCCATCGCTGACCATCGGGGATGAGCAATTAGCCCCGGTGGAAGGGGCGCGCAACTTGGGCGTCCTCCTTGACGATCGGCTGACCTTAGAAGATCACGTGGCGACCGTGGCAAGGGGGGCGTTCCACCAGGTTCGCCTGGTGCGCCAGTTGCGGCCCCTTTTGGACCGGGAGGCCTTGCGCACAGTCACTCACGCGCTGGTGACGTCCCGCCTGGACTACTGTAACGCTCTCTACATGGGGCTCCCCTTGAGGTGCGCCCGGAGACTGCAGTTGGTCCAGAATGCAGCCGCGCGGGTTATTATGGGGAGATCGAGATTCTCCCATATAACACCTATCCTGCGCGAGCTGCACTGGCTTCCTGTGGCCTACCGGGTGCGCTTCAAGGTACTGGTTACCATCTTCAAAGCGCTCCATGGCACAGGGCCCAGTTACCTGCGGGATCGCGTCCTGCCCCATACATCCCTGCGACCCGTTCGCTCACACAGAGAGGGGCTACTCCGGGTGCCGTCCTCTAGAGAGTGCCAGAGGGCGGTGCCCAGGAGTAGGGCCTTCTCTGTGGTGGGCCCTACCCTTTGGAATGACCTCCCCCCAGACATCCGGACAACAACCGACCTTCGCTCCTTCCGTATGAAGCTGAAGACCTACCTGTTTTGTCAAGCCGGCCTGGCATAACGTTACAATCTTGCCACCCCAGGTTATTTTATAATGGGAAATTTTGTTTTTTAAAGTTTTTAGAGTTTAATATTTTTGGGGTTTTAAATTTTGTAAGTATGCTTATTTATGGACTTATTTTTACCTCCTCTGCACGATATATGGTGCTATCTTGATTATTGCTCTGTACGTCGCCCCGAGTCCCTGTGGGGAGAGGGGGCGACTAATAAGTTCAATAAAATAAATAAATAAATAATAATAAATAAATGAAAATGGAGGTATGATGATGGTAAGATGTATAAATATCTGAGTTAAAATACTTGAGTTTATATGAATTATGTTTGTTGACTGTGGAAGAGATGCACGAAAGCCTTTTTGTAACCAACTGATACACATTCTACAGTATGTAAAGAAGGATGTGTTGTGTTTGTTTTGAAAATAAAAAAATAAAAAATATTTAAAAAAAAGAATGAAGCCCTCCTAGAATATATATGGGTCAATATAAAAGGATAAAGGAATGACATTGCCATAGGCGTATACTACAGGCCACCCAACCAAACAGAAAAAATAGATGATTTTTTTGCTAATCAGTTAACTAATATATGTAGAAAATACACCAAAGTAGTAATAGTATAGTATTTCCTTTATTGTCATTGTACAAAATAAATGCAATGAAATTGGCTTTGTTTTAGCCTCACTGGTGCAATCCATGACAACAAATACAAACAACATAAATAGTAAAAAGAATAATCCCAATGTAAGTAATTTGGGGAAAAGAAAAAAGAAAAAGAAAAACTAGCCATACATTTCTGCATGTGCGTGGAGTGATTGTGGTTGTGTTTATGAGTCTGACAGCCCAAGGATAGAAATTATTTTTAAATCTATTTGTTTGGCTGGCTATGCTTTGATGTCTTCTTCCCGATGGTAGAAGTGCAAAGAGACACTGACCAGGATGTGAATCATCTCTAGTATCTTCCTTACTCTGCTAAAGCAGTGAAACCTGGTGATGTCATCCAGTTGAGTTAGAGAGCAACCAATGGTTACTTGTGCCGAATTGAGCATTCTCTGTAGTGCCTTCCTGTCCACAGTAGTTAAACCATAATGCAATATGTGAGGACACTTTCTATTGTTGACCGATAGAAAGAGGTCATCAGCCTTTATTCCACCTGATTTTTTTTTGCAAGACTCTAAGGAAATGAATTTTCTGTTGGACCTTGCCAATCACCAAGGACAAGTTGTTTTTCCAGGTGAGATCTTGACTAATAAGTTAACATCTCCCAAGAATTTAAAAGAGGAAACTCTCCACACAGCCCCCCTCAATATACCGTGAGTCAGGTTCCTCTCTGTGCTTCCAGAAATCTAGCACCATCTCCTTTTCTTACTAGTATTTAGATGTAAGTTGTTTTTTGAGCACCATGTGGATACCTTCTGGACTTCTTCCCTGTATGCTGATTCGTCCCCTTCAGTTATGAGACCCAGCACCATTGTGTTGTCTGCAAACTTTATTATGATGTTGGATGGTTCGAGGATATGCAGTCATGTGTATACAGCGAGTACAGATAGGGCTGAACAGACAGCCCTGAGGGGAGCCTGTGCTAAGTTTAAGCATGGAAGATGTAAAGGACCCAACCCTTACTGTTTGTGGACAAGTGGTGGGTTGCAGGCAGTACGCTCTGGTACGGGCATACCAGAGCTTGCCCGGAGCACCGGGTACCATTCTGGTACGGTGCTCCGGAGACCCCTCCCGCCCGAGCTCCTTACCTGTCCTTTAAAGCCTTCAGTGCTTCCAAGCACACTCATGGCGTGTACAGCACCTGCGCGATGCTCTGCCGAGCAGCTGGAGAGTCGCGGAGGCTTGCAGAGGCATCGCTGGCAGGTACAATGCATGCATGCACCATGTGCATGTATGCGTGCACCCCGTGCATCCATGTGGACGCCGGGCCCGTTCCAACCGGAATCCAGAACTCACCACTGTTGTGGATGATCTGTCAGGAAGTCTTTGATTCAGTCACGTGAGGGGAGGGAAATTCAGGTCGGTCAGCTTTTCAATGAGAATGCCTGGTAAGATGGTATTAAAGGCCAAGCTATAGTCTGTAAAAAGCAGTCTAATACCAGATTTCTCAAGGTTGCTCAATGCAATATGTAGAGAAGTGGTGATGGCGTCCCTGTTGACCTGTAATAGGGCACTTTAATTACCCTGACATCAACTGGGAAACAAACTCTGTATCAAATGGGAGATTGAATACATTCCTGACCAACCTAGCTGACAAATTTGCCATCTAAAAGTTAGAGGAGGGAAATAGAGAAACAGCTATACTGGACCTAATTCTTACCAACAGAGAAGTGATAGAGGGGGTTGAAGTTGCTGGAACTTTGAGTGATCATGTCATATTGGAATTCAATATAATGCAAAAACAAACAATGGAACATAATCAAATCAGTGTTCTAGACTTTAACATTGTTGATTTTAACAAACTTAGAGTTTGGGAAGGATTCCATGGATGAAAATCTTAAAGGGGAAAACAAAAAGCTTGGGAAACCCTGAAAAATATGATCATAAATGGCCAGTCCAGCTCAATACCACTGAAAAAGAAAAAAGAAAATCTAAGAAGAAAACAGCATGGTTATACAAAGAACTCTGATAAACTGAAAGACAAAAGGAATAAATAAAAAATGGGACACATAAGTAAGTCAGAATATTACCAAATACCTTGAACTCGCAAATATAAAGTTAGGAAAGCTAAGGCTCAGAATGAAGTTTTTTGTAATTTCCCGTAGCACTTTTCCTGTCCTTGAGAGGAGCTGTTTATAACTGACTGCAAAAATTCCAGCAGTAAAAGTTTAACTATTGAAGTATTCTGGACTACATCATAAGATAGTCAAAATGAAAGCAATATATCAAGACAAGCTTATTGGGAAAGTTAGGGAAAGAATACCTTTTAAGTATTTACACAAATATTCTTATATTTATAATAAATCTAATTATTCAATTTTAAAATCAATGCTTTTTATCTTTCTTAAGCAAAGAAGATTCCAGAATAACATAGTTATTTTTCTGGGTGCTGCTCTGGAGAGTCCAAGCATGGGTTAAATACAGCCAATCTGCCCAGGACTGAATTGAAACTTTAAGCCAAGCCTCTGGTGCCGACTAATCTTCAGATTTTTTCAATTCAGCTAAGCCCAGTGGAGGCGCTTCCAGTTTCTCTTCATTCCTAATTGATTGCTTGGACTCTCTATTTTTCTATTTACTACAAAAAGATTCTATTCTACTTCCTGATTATTGTAGCAGGCTTGGTGAGTCTCCCTTTAATTTAATTCCCTGGTTCTCACCAATTTCAGCCTCTCTGGTGTCCTGGGTTTGCTCGGGCGTCATGAGGCTGCAGGCAGCTGTGGGGGAAGGTGCATGGGTTGGAGAGCTGAGGCCAGCGCGATCACAGTGATCCCGCTGTGATTGTAGCCCTGCTGAGCCCTCTGTTGCTGCAGACTGTGCTTCTGAGTGAGACGGCTGTTGGCACAGAGCCTCAGAGCTCTCCAGTGTATGCGGGCAGCGATTTTAGGTGGGTCGCACGTGGTGATGGCCATTTTGAGAGTGTCACACGTGGTGGCCATTTTGAGAGGGTTGCACATGGTGGCCATTTTGAGAGGGTAAAAGTTCCGGCTGCCATTTTGCTGACCTACCTTTGCCGCAAAAAACAGCTATAGCCGCCTGGTTGCCTGTCCCTTGCAGGTCGCCACTAGAAGCCTACTTGTCCAGACTTTTGGCAGGTTTGCCTATTCACAGCTCCACCTTTACATCGAGGGCGGCAGCAAAAGTTGGTGGCCCATGTGGTTGCGCCCCACATTAATTGACCTGCATGAGTGCTGGGAGCTTGGAGCTCGTACCATTCTCCTTCAGGATCAAGGGACTGCTGAGGTTTGCTTGCCCTTGCCTTCAGTGACTCTGCACCAGAGTGCCAAGGCTGTTTGTCTGAGGTGGTGAGTGGGGGAAAGTTTCTTTCAGGCCTTACATCCCACATTTAATCATGGCAAATGGGGCCCCTGAGGAGCAGCAGGTTGGTCCTTCCACCAGCAGGGCCTGTACCAGACAGGCTGGCAAGGCAGCCAGGGAGGCCATTAGAACAAGCAAGCCTTACTCTAGGCAGGGGACTAAGGAGAGTTCGGGCCTAGACAGAAATGCCATCAGACTCCAGAAGGCTTTAGAGAAGCATTTTTCTAGGGCTCAACTACAGGCCCAGGGTTCAATCTGGTCAGGATCTTCCGATGTTAGAGAGTGAGGATGAAGGCCAGGAATTATCCTCTGCTGATTCCATTGCAATGGTAGGCTCCCCTGGGCCTTCTTTGGCCGATCGAGCAGAGCTATTTGCATGTCCTTCTGATCTGGAAGAGGAGCTGGTCACAGTGGGGACCCTTGCACCCTAACAACCGGCTATTCAGCCCCCACCCGGAGCCTGCCCACCGGAAGATAGGGGACCCGATCTTTCTGTAGAAATGCAGGATGTCATTGCCAGAGCCATTTCCCAAGGGATAGAGGCCGGCATGTTGCAACGGGCCAAGTGCCCACGCAAATCACTCCCACTCCTGACATCAGGACCTTTGCAATAAGTGGCTCAGGCCCAGCCCCCTCAGTCATCACATTCTTCCTTGGCCAGTGAGGATTCTGACTGGGAGGGAGGACCTTGGTCCGGGAATAGAACCAGAATTCTCAGAGGATGAGTCCACTGTTCCCGACCAGGCGGCCTTTTCTGGCTTGTTCAAGTATACTAATTTCAAAACTATTTTGAACAAGACCAAAGCCTCGACCCTCTTTGGTACTATTAATCCAGCTCCAACTGCTCCTGCAGCAGAGGATCTCAGCGAGGGACTCTTTGAGGAGCCAGAACCTATTCAAGAAATTGTGCCAGTTCCAAAGTTATTTCTTAATGTAGTGCAAAAGCAATGGGCACAGCCAGGCACCCTTGCCACCCCTAGTGGTAATGACAAGAAATTGTACATGGTTGACCCAAGTCTAGATGACTTACTGAAATTGTCTCCTGTGGACTCGCCTGTCGCGGTGCTCACTTCCAACTCAGTGCTTCCCCCTGAACTATTAGAAGGGCTCAAGGCGGAGGACAAAAGGGCCAAGAATGCCCGCCACAAGACTCATCATGCGGTGGCTTGGGCCATTAAAACTTCCTCTTCTGCGTCCTTCCTGTCCAGGCTGGCTCTACTCTGGCTGAGACAGCGCCTCGCCAAGCTTCCGGCGGGGGATACCAAATTAAAACAGGATGTTAACGAAATTATCACAGTGACAGAGTACACTGCTGATGCTACCCTGAACGCTGCCAAATTTGCTTCTAGATCCCTGGCTTCTAATGTCACCACCAGGTGCCTATTATGGCTCAGACATTGGAACGTAGATATGTGATCCAAGTGGAAGATCGTCTCGGCTCCCTTTAAGGATGGCAAGCTTTTTGGGGAGTCCCTAGACACCGCCCTGGTTGAAAACAAGGACAAAAAGAAGGTTATGCCTTTGGTCAACAAAAAATCTGACCGTAAGGGTTCACAGACTTATAGGAGGCAGCCCTTTCAGAACTCAGAGCAGCCGTCTACCTCCAGTTCCTTCCAACATCTCAGGGCACAGATAGGTCCCAGGACCGCCAGCCCTTTCGTGACAGGAACCGTCAACAGTCCTTCTCTAAACGTCCCTATCATGGAGGGTCCAATTCCAGACCCTTCAGACGCTATAAGTGACCACCAGCAGATGGCTCCCATAGGAGGGCATCTATAGCGGTTCCACGCCCAATGGAAGTGGATCACGTCGGACCAGTGGGTCCTTCAGACGATACGCATAGGTCTAACATTAGAGTTCATTTCTCCCCCTCCCTGACACTTCGTTTGGTGTCCAGTCCCCTCCTGTCCGGTCAAGAAGGTTCACGTGGAACAGGAGATCCTTCACCTCAGAGACATAAATGCCATAGAACTGGTTCCACCAGGTCAGGAAAGGTCAGGGTTTTATTCAATACTCTTCCTTGTCCCAAAGAACTCCGGGGGGTGGAGGGGGATCCTCGACCTAAAAAAGCTAAATTATCATATAGCATACCAGAGGTTCAAGATGCAGTCCCTTCAGTCAATTCTGGGTTGCATCAGGCCAGGAGATCTCCTAACATCCATAGATCTCAAGGAGACCTACCTCCACATTCTCATTCGCAAAGCTCACCGCAAGTTCCTGAGATTCTTTTATGCAGGCCGCCACTACCAGTACAGGGCTCTGCCATTTGGCCTGTCCTCGGCACCTCGAACCTTTACAAAGATCCTATCTGCAGTGGTGGCTTTCCTGAGATCTTGCCCAGTGCGCCTACATTGCTACCTGGACGACGTCCTCATCCAGTCATTGTCACGGCAACAAGCGGTACAAGACCTGCAGCACACACTGCAAACCCTCCATATCACAGGTTCTCCATCAACAAGGAAGAGTCATCTGCATCCGACCACCAGGCTGCAGCACCTGGGCGCCATCATCGACACCACCAGCTGCCAGGTCTCCCTGTCTCCGGAGCGCTTGGCAAGCCTCAGAAGCCAGGTGTTGCAGGTACTACATTCATCACAGGCATCAGTGGTGCAGCTGTCACAACTCCTCGGCAAGATGATTTCGTGCCTGTCAATAGTTCCTTGGGCATGCCTTCATTCTCGACACCTACAATGGCTCCTCCTGCCCTACCAGAAGGCCAACATGAGCAACTCTCAACAGCTGGTTCGAGTCTCAGCGAAGGTACGTCAGTCCCTCCACTGGTGGCTGTCCCCTGTGCTGGCGAAGAGCACCCTCTTCAAAGAGCCAGACCATCTCACCATCACAACGGATGGCAGTCTATCCGGCTGGGGCACTCATCTCCACAACCAGATTGTGCAGGGCAGATGGTCACCACCCGAAGCGTCCCACAGTATCAACTTTTTGGAATTGAGAGCTGTGTGGCTCGCACTCATTCACTTTCGAGACCACATCAAGGGGCGTCACATGAAAATCCTAACGGACAATGTGGCCACAAAGGTGCACATAAACCGCCAAGGGGGCACCCGCTCCAGATCCCTGACGGAGGAATCAGAGCGCCTGGGCAGGTGGGCAGAAAGATACCTGTCCTCGATCCAAGCAGAGCACATCTCCGGGCTCCACAACATCCAGGAGGACTGTCTGAGCAGGGCCACGGTCGATCACTTGGAGTGGCGGCTGCACCCGGACCTGTTCCACCAGTTGTCTCAGAGGTTCGGCTGTCCTCTGGTTGACCTGTTCGCCTCCACAGAGAACACACACCTCCCCAGGTTCTTCTCCAGGTTCCACATCCAGCAAGCTGAGGGGTCAGCGCTCTCCACTCTCTGGGCCACCAGGTCTGATGTACGCCTTCCCCCCATTGCCTCATCTTCCCAGGGTGATTCAGAAAATTCTGTTGGAGGAGGCGGAAATTCTGCTTGTGGCTCCCTACTGGCCCAGAAGAACCTGGTGAGTCTCTCCGTCAACCTTCCTTGGCTGTTTCCCCGACATGAGGTCTCTCTTAGCCAGGGGGTGCTTCAACATCCAGAGCCCCAGTGGCTACAACTAGCAGTCTGGCACTTGAGAGGGCCCTCCTAAGTAGGGGTAGCCTTTCCACTAAGGTCATTCACACCATTCAGGCATCTAGGCGGCCTTCTACAACCAGAAAATACGACGCCACGTGGAAATCCTTTGACAGCTGGTGCAGAGAGCATGAGGCTGAGGCGACTACGGCTATGATTTCCCAGATCTTGGACTTCTTAACAAGACGAACTTGACCAGGGCATGGCCCCTAACACTCTTAGATGGCAGGTGGCAGCCTTGTCCATGATTTTGACGGTAGACGAGCACTCTTCCCTTGGTCATCATCCGCAGCTACCTACAGGGTGCAACCAACCTGAGGCCTGTTCACAGATACCCCTCATGAGATCTCAATGTAGTGTTACGGGCTCTCATTGCCCCGCCCTTTGAGCCCCTCTGTTCAGCCAGCCTCAAACATCTGACATTTAAGACAGCCTTTTTGATTGCCATCACATCTGCACGGCGAATTTCCAAATTGGCAGCACTGTCAATTCGTGAGGACTTGTGCTTGATTCAACCTGACAGAGTGATCCTCCGTTTGGACCCAGCATTTATACCCAAGATCAACTCTTGGTTTAACCCAGTGCTTCTCAATTATTTTCTGTCATGCCCCCCCCCCTAGGAAGAAGAAAACATTTCGCGCCCCCCCCCCCGCACGACTGTAAATAGTATCATTTGTCTATAAAATTGTTATAAGTACACCTCTGCATAACATAGCACACCGGTCTTTCCTCGTCTCCCACCGTAGTCACATGCTTTCTTTCCTCTTTCCCTCTTACTTGTCTATCCTTCCTTCCACCCTCCCTTCCTCCTTCCCTTCCTTCCTGCCTCCCTTCCAGTTCCCTCCTTCCTCTTTCCCCCTGCCTGCCTGCCTTCTTTCCCTCCTGCTTATCTATGCTTTCTTCCTTCCTTGCACCTCCCTCCCTTCTGCCTGCCTGCCTTCTTTCCTCTTTCCCTATCCTCCTATCCTTCCTTTCTCCCTCCCTCCTTCCCTGCCTCCCTTCCAGTTCCCTCCTTCCTCTTTCCTCCTGCCTGCCTGCCTTCTTTCCCTCCTGCTTATCTATGCTTCCTTCCTTCCTTGCACCTCCCTCCCTTCTGCCTGCCTGCCTTCTTTCCTCTTTCCCTATCCTCCTATCCTTCCTTTCTCCCTCCCTCCTTCCCTGCCTCCCTTCCAGTTCCCTCCTTCCTCTTTCCTCCTGCCTGCCTGCCTTCTTTCCCTCCTGCTTATCTATGCTTCCTTCCTTGCACCTCCCTCCCTTCTGCCTGCCTGCCTTCTTTCCTCTTTCCCTATCCTCCTATCCTTCCTTTCTCCCTCCCTCCTTCCCTGCCTCCCTTCCAGTTCGATTCTTCCCTCCTTCCTTCTGCCTCCTTCCTGCCTGCTTGCCTTCTTTCCTCTTTCCCTCCGGCGTGTCTGCTTTTCTTTCCTTCCTTCCTCCTCCCTTCTGCCCTTCTTCCCTCCCTCCCTGCCAGCAGCTCCTCCAGCATCCCAGCTGGAAGCAGCAGCACAACAGTCGCCGTTACCAGGGGCGAAGGGGTGGCGGTGGCAAGATCGGGCGACCGCTGCCCCTTTGTCCCTTCCCCAACAGCGGCTGTTGCGCTTCCGCTTCCAGACGGAATGCTGGCGGTAGAGCTGCTGGCGGGGAGGCGAGCTACGCGGTGGCGAAGACGGGCGGTCCCATGCTTCCCTCCCTCCCACCCCCGCCCGAGCAGGCTTCTTGCACAGCTCCAGCCCGCTGCTCCAATGAAAATCCACAGTCCGAAGTGCTGCCACTTCCAGGCGGGATATATTATGCCTCGCCCACGCCTTCGCCGCTGTTGCACCCAGATGGAAAGGGAGCCTTCGCGCCCCCCTTTATGGAGCCTCGCGCCCCCCCAGGGGGGCGCGCCCCACTATTTGAGAACCGCTGGTTTAACCGGACCCAGGAGGTTGTACTTCTGGATTTTTGTCCATACCCCAAATATCCCAAGGAAAAAAAGTGGCACATGCTTGATGATCGTAGAGCAATACATAAATACATGAAATGCACGGCTGCCTTCCGTTGCTCTGAATCACTTTTTGTCGCATTTCAACCGGCCTCCCTGGGCCTTTATCACCTCGGCCCACATTCTTTATTCCGGTGCCACGCCATATAACCGCACATTCTACAAGAAGCGTCACCACTATGGCGGCCTGGGCTACCCAGGCACCGATAGAGGAGATTTGCAAAGCTGCAACGTGGATTTCCTTGTCTCCCTTTATTCGAAACTACAGACTGGACAAATTTGCTTCTGCGGAGGGGGCATTTGGGAGGCAAGTTCTCCAGGGCATTCATACCAGCGGACAGACCCTTGACGCATCCGCTTCCTGCCCTAGTGACACTTAGCTTGGGTATGTCCCATACTTGGACTCTCCAGAGCAGCACCCAGGAAAATGATCATTGGCTTACCTGAAGGGTCCTTTTCTGGGTGCTGCGAAGGAGAGTCCAACCCTGCCCTGGGGTCTGTTCCGCCAGTTGTCACATGTTTCTGCAGAACTTATGGATACTTGTTATGACTTTCGTTGACTTTGTTCCTGGACTTCTCAGCGCGCATCGTCCACGCCTTCATTGAAGAAAATCTGAAGATTAGTCTGCACCAGGCTTAAAGTTTCAATCCAGTCCTGGGCAGATTGGCTGTATTTACCCATGCTTGGACTCTCCTTCGCAGCACCCAGAAAACGACCCTTCATGTAAGCCAATGGTCATTCTGAAGCAGTATACCACTCACATTTGTTAAATTAATATCTAAATATTTAACTTTCTTCTCAATTTTAAAATGCCTTGTTCTTGGGTGTTCATATTTTTAACCCACATGTTTGTGTTCTCTTTATTAACCTTGAAAGTTGCCATTTTGCCAACATCATTCAAATAGTTTTTTTCATTAAATATCCTGCACCGTTTTGTGTATTATGCAGTTTACCAAAAGTAAGTCATCAGCAAAAGTTCTAAATTTGTAAGGCTTTTTCTTTATTTGCAAACCTCTAATTTAGGGGTGTCAAACTCGATTTCATTGAAGGCCGGATCAGCATTATGGTTATCCTTGAGGAAGGGGAAGTGGGTATGGCCAGGGGGTGTTGCAGCCATTAGGCATTGCCCGGAGGTGTGGCCAGCTCAAAGTCGCTCGTATGGGGCAGAGTTGGGGAGGGAATCCAGCAGTCTCTGGTGGGTGGCGCAGTGAGCGGGAGGCTCATTCCACCGGATGAGGTGAGGTAAGGCAAGACAGAGGATGGAGTGGTTGCTGCCGGAAAGCTGGTGCACTCTGCAGCTCCGGAGCCCACTGCCACCATTGGGCTGGCCCTCCAAGAAGCAGGCAGGGCAGCAGTGGCACTGGCAGCATTGGGTGGAGGCACGTGATGTGGACTAACTGCTCCATCCCACGTGACTGGGAAGGGCAGGTGGCTGCCTGGGGCATCCAGCAGGCAGGACTGTGTTCCTTCCCCATAAGCCTATGCCTCTGACTACTGCCGCCGCAGAAAAAGTGAGGTGGGATGGGGCAGTGCTGCCAGATACCATTCGTCCACTTACGCCATCCCATCTGTTTTTGTTTGCAGTTGTGCAGCAGATCACTGCTTTGTCAGGGTTCTAAATAGCATCCAAAAGTAAATCAGAATCCGAGGTCAGTTGGCAGCACAGATTTCAGTGTGGCGGTTAGCTTGTCCTGACTGGGAGTAGCTGCTCTGGCCATGGGTGGTGGCTTATGTGGCCATTTGTTTGGGGGGAATTATGGTGTGAACCACCTCCTCTCTCCAGCTGTCAAACTGCAGTTTCTTTGATAAGGCATAGCCAGCAAGTTCTACCCTACAGGGATGTACTTCAGTTCGAACTTAAATCTTTTGAAGTATTGTGCCCACCGGACTTGCTTTGGGAACAGTTTCCTCGGGCTTTTTAAGGCTTTGAAGTTTTTATCATCAGTCCAGACCTTGAATGGCACTTTTCTACCCCCTAGGAAATCTCTCCATGTGAGTAGTGCCCAAAGGACCGCATAGGCATCTTTCTCCCAAATCGCCCATCTTCTTTTGGTGGCGGTGTTTTAGAGCCATATGTGTAAGGCAGGAGTTGTCCCATTTTGTCTCTTTGTAACAGCACGGCTGCTGCAGCCACATCACTGGCATCTGCCTGGATTATGAATTGCTGTTCTGGATCGGGGTGTTGGAGAATGGGCTCTTGGGCAACAAGCCGTTGTAATTTTTCAAATGCTTTTGGGCAGTCCATTGTCCACTCAATTGGCTGGTTTGGCTTCGGCTTTGTCGGAGATGGCCCTGTTTTTAACAGTTCGGTTAGGGGCAGAGCGATAAAAGTTAGCAAACCCCAGGAAACACTGTAGTTGTTTGCAGGTGTGTGGGGGTTGCCAGTCAAGCCAAGCTTTCACTTTCCCTGGGTCCATCTCTGCCTCCTTGCTGGAAATACGATACCCGAGGTAATCTAGGGAGGTTTTGTGGAATTCACACTTTGATAGGTTCGCGTAGATCTTGGCGGACAAGAGTTTCTCCAGGACTTGCCGCAGCACCTTTACGTGTTCTTCTAGGGTCTCTGTAAAGATGAGAATGTCATCGAGATAAACAAGCACCCCCTTGTATAGATGCTCATGAATTGCATGAACACCGCAGAGGCCCCTTGTAAGTCAAATGGCATGCTTTGAACTGGAAAATATCAAGGGGGCAATTGAACACGGTCTTCCATTCATCTCCCTCCCGAATTCATATGCAGTAATACGCCTCTCTTAAATCCAGTTTGATGAACACCTTGCCCTTGGCCAAATGGTTCAACATGTCCTTCATGAAAGGGAGGGGGTAGGTGTTCTCTACACAAATGGCTTTAATGCCCCGGGAATCAATGCACAGTCTCACCTCCCATCTTTCTTCTCTTTGAAAAGCACGGAGGCAGCTACCTTAGATAGTTGCAGTCTTCCTCACTAAAAACCCCTTCCAAGTCCCAGTATTCTTTTGGGATTTGCTGGATGCCTGGCAGTTTAGTTTCTGCTGCTGGGGTGGCAGACTCTAGATTGTCTGCCTTGGGAGGCCCGATGGTCACTGGGTGGCTGTCAGATCTCATTGGGGGTAGCGGGCTGATCCCTATGGTTAACCTTTGGTAGCCATCCTCCCACTTTATGGTGGGTGCCCATTTGTCCAGCCATGTAAGCCCCAAAATGATTGATTCATTCATTTTTGGCGCTATGATGAATCTGAGGAGTTTATGGTGGCACCCTATCTGCAACCTCACCAACTCAATGATTAGCTTGACCAGGGTCTCTCCGATTAGCATCCCATCGACTTGCTATAAACGGATGAGATGGGCTAAGGGTCTTGTGCATATGTCCAGCTGCTCTATGATGGACATGCTAATTAAGCACCGTCTTGGGCACTGTAAGTTTGGCTTTGATGGCAAAGGGAAGATGGCTGCACTTACCATCGCGTTGTCTTCACTGCTGTTTTCCTCCTCTGAGCCTGGAGGGGTTTCACCATCTGGTGGACTCTCTGTCTCCTCAGGCTGGGGAGACACTTCATCCATTTGGTGGGCCAGACAACTCTTCTCGGGTGGTTTTTGTGGGCCCCTCTTTATCCCACTTGTGGCTGGGGTATGCGCTTGTGGGACTGGGGCCAAGCATTCCAATGCTCTGTGGCCATGTTGGCCACACCAGTAGCACGTTATTGCTCCAGCTGATTTTGGGGTAGGTGACTCGGCTTGCTTCGTTTGGGTTCGGCATCCCAGGTGTCTTCTGGCCAGCTTTTCAGTGGTTGGCTTTCGTTGGGGGTGAAGGTTGTGATCCAGAGTAACTGCTGTAGTGTACTAGTTCTGGATGTGCTCCGGCATCCCTCAGATGCTGCACGGCTTTTTTAGTTCAGGATCTAGGGCATTCTTGAACATATGAACTAGGAGTCGCTCTGGCCAGTTCGTACTTTTCAGCCAGTCTTCTAAACTCCCACACTAATTCTTTCACTGGATGTCCGGCTTGCTTCAGCCCTCGGATTTGCACTTCCACTTCCACATGTTTGGCCACACTGCTAGATTGGATTCGCATCAGTTGAACAAATCCATCAGCATCTTCCAATTCAGGAGCTGCTTCATCATCAAACTCTGCTACTCATTCGGATGCCTCTCCCTTGTTCATTCCTTCTGTTATGGCCGAAACCAGGTCCCGGTCGGAAGGGTATTGATTTCCATATTGGTTGATGTGTTCCCAAACTCAATTTAGGAAATAGGCTAGCTTTCCAGGAGTCCCATCAAATGGCGGCTGAAATCGGGGAGGAGCTGGTTGGGCAGGCACTTGGGGCTGGACCCCCCCCCCCCCCATGTGGCACTAATCTTGTCTGCGGCGGCTGGGCAGAGACCTGCTGGGGAATTGCGGCTTGGGATTGGAATGCCCCAAACACCTGCATCAGTTCCGTCTACAGAAGGGGGGGCTGGCATCCATGATATTGCATTAATCCTTTGCTGGGGTAGAAAGCCCATCCCGGTGGGATTTTATTCGCTGGTGGCAACCTACTTGTCAGCAATTGATTGGGGTTCAGAATCCCCCCCCCCCCAAACTCTGCTGCGGGCTGGTTACTGTCTCGGTTGACCCCGCAAGTCTGGATGTTGGGCCATCTGCACTCCAAGGTGAAGGGGGGCTGCCATTGGTCCCGTTCCAGCAGCGAGGTTGTGGACTGATCCACTTTTTGCTGTGTGGAAGGAGCAAGTATCTGCACTCCAGGACGCTATGGAGTCTTGACCTGAGTAGGTGAATGTTGGCTGGACCAGAGTCCACCTGAGGGTCTCGGTGATAAGGCAAGGGGTTGCCCCACTCATGTTAAGCTGTCCAAATTGATCTGGAAGGCCGGCCAGTGACTTACTGCATGACAGTGGCAGGAATCCCCAATCTTCATAGAGCCGGATTGGCATCTGCTTTGGCAGCCTCCATTTGTGGGCCGAGACTGATCTCGCACCCTTCTGTGGCTCCAACATCATCTCCTTAGGGGAGGTGACTCCTGCAGCTTTGCTTTGCAGGGTCAAGTTCAGTTGCAAGGTTCTCCCAGGAGCCGGCTCTTTGTGCCGGGCTCCCAGTTGGCGTTGCCTCTCCGCGGCCTCTGCAGCTTCCCCCACAGCTTGGGAAAGCGAGTAAATGGTCTCGGCATAGATTGTTGAGCCGTCATCTACAGCTCCCTCCATAGACTTCTCTTCCTTTATCTTCCCTGAGTCTCTGCGTCGTCCGGGTTCAGGTCAATGCTGGGGCTCAGGACCCTAAACAGCACCCAGAGGTCGGGGTAGCTGGTGAAGTATTTTAAAGGAGAATCGGGTTAATGTCGGGGTTCCAAATAGCACCCAAAAGTAAATCAGAGTCCGAGGCAAAGGATTCTTCAAAGTTCCAATTTATTAAGAGAGCCATGTTGGCACATGTGGGAAAACCTGAATCCGAAAGTTTTCAGGTTTTCCCACCCTGTTGAAAGTTCAAGATCCTACCCCTACAACCACAAGCCCATCACATTGTCCAATCTTCCCCTGCCACGCTGGCAGCTTCCACGCATCCAGTTCCGGCCAGATGTAGAAAAAAAGATTTTTTTAATATAAATTTTTATTTTTAAACAAACATAGACAAACAAAACATATAGCATAAAAAACATCTTCCATTACAGTGTGTCGATTGGTTACAAACTTTTTGTGCATCCTTTCTATAGTCATCACTTAAACTTTATATAAAGTCACATATTGTCAATCAAATATATTTATATACATTATTATTATAGTACTTCATATGTTTGACTATCACTATTATTTCTTCATTTTAAATGAGGTATTCTGAATATGGGTTCATTTATATTATAATAATTCAGTACATCATCTTTAATATATCCAATATTAAAATATTTTTATATCCTATTCTAAATCATTCTATTATTTGGTATTGGTAACATTCTCTAATAATTTTCAATTCCATGGTTTTTTTTATTTGATCACTGATAAAATAAATCCCATATCCTATAAAATTGTTTATCTTCTTGTTCTCTAATTTCATATGTCAACTTACTCATTACAGCACATTCCATTATTCATATCATCAATAATAATACAATAGCAGAGTTGGAAGAGACCTTGGAGGTCTTCTAGTCCAACCCCCTGCCTAGGCAGGAAACCCTATACCATTTCAGACAAATGGCTATCTAATATCTTTTTAAAGACTTCCAGTGTTGGGGCATTCACAACTTCTGGAGGCAAGCTGTTCCACTGATTAATTGTTCTAACTGTCAGGAAGTTTCTCCTCAGTTCTAAGTTGCTTCTCTCCTTGATTAGTTTCCACCCATTGCTTCTTGTTCTCCCCTCAGGTGCCTTGGAAAATAGTTTGACTCCCTCTCCTTTGTGGCAACCCCTGAGATATTGGAACACTGCTATCATGTCTCCCCCAGTCCTTCTTTCTATTAAACTAGACATACCCAGTTCCTGCAACCTTTCTTCATGTTTTAGTCTCCAGTCCCCTAATCATCTTTGTTGCTCTTCTCTGCACTCTCTCCAGAGTCTCCACATCTTTTCTACATCGTGGTGACCAAAACTGAATGCAGTATTCCAAGTGTGGCCTTACCAAAGCATTATAAAGTGGTATTAACACTTCGTGTGATCTTGATTCTATCCCTCTGTTGATGCAGCCTAGAACTGTGTTGGCTTTTTTGGCAGCTGCTACACACTGCTGGCTCATATTTAAATGGTTGTCCACTAGGACTCCAAGATCCCTTTCACAGTTACTACTGTTGAGCAAGGTACCACCTACACTGTACCCGTGCATTTCGTTTTTGTTGCCTAAATGTAGAACCTTACTCTTTTCACCATTGAATTTCATTTTATTAGATAGTGCCCTTCTCTATCACCGTCTCTACGGGATGGTTTAGGTCCAAAAGGACTGTCCAGCAGCAGAGATATCGACAGCAGTCTTGGAGCTCCAAGATTGCATGTCGTGTTGTAGCGATGTCAAGCCCCACCTCTAGCTTTCTAGAAAGAATTTTGTTATGGCTACATATCACCCAACTCCATATAACCCCCCCTCCCATTTTCCCACAGTAGAAAATGCATATTAAAATAATAGAAAGTGTGGCAGGCCTAACATCCAAAAAGGAAAAGATGGCTTGCAGGCCTGACATGCTGGTCATCTCCTTGGCCCCCTCATGGGTCTTGCCCTTGGCCCATGCATGAAGCATGGTCTTGCACACCTGACACACTTCATTACTGCTGTGGGCCACTGCCAGCACCGAGGCCATCAGCAGCTCACACAGGTCCATTAGACTGCTGCCGTTGCTGCCCGGAGCACCAGGCCCAGGTCCTAGGACGGTTGGCCTTGACATGGTGTTAAAAATTCCACTCAGCAGCACAGTAATTCTTGAGAGAAAACCTTCCTTTTAGTTCACATGGGACTTCGCCTCACCAGCTCACTTCCCCAACCCAAATGCCACCCCTCCCCCATTACTATAGCAGCCGATAGCAAGCATGCATCAAAGTAGAATCCTATGCTGGAGATCCGGCTGACATTCAGCCCTCCTGCAGTAGAGGAGCTAACTTTAAAAGAAAAAAAAGGGTATTGTCAGGGTATTTTTGGTGAAATAATTGAAGTAGTTTGGCAGCCCACACTTACTGAGCATCCACCCATTTAGATTATGGGGGAAGGAAGTCTTTCCAGGCCACCAAATACTGTACTTTCCCCCTATGTTTCCTGTAATCTAGGACTTCCTTGACTTCAAAATGTTGTTCCCCTTCTATGAGGAGGGGAACTGAGAGGGCAGGCTTGGCAGATCAAAGAGGGGATACTAGTTAAGGCTTGAGCAAGCTAACGTGAAATACTGGGTGAATCTGCCTACGGGTCTTGTACTGAGACTGGGTTGTTGATTCTGAGTATGGAGAAGGAGCCTACATGCTTGGGCTCCAGTTTCTTTTATTTTGGGGTGGTTTGTAAGTATATCATAGATAGGAAAATCTTGTCCCCCACTTAGAATTCTTTTGGTTTATCCCTTTTTGTTGTCAGTCTGTTTCTTATGGGCCTGATGGGCCTCACTCAGTGCCTTACAGTTGACGAGCAAAAACAGCTTCCCCTACCCCCCTCTGGAGGCTTCACGAGCTTCCCTGAAGCCTCCGGAGCACAAAAAACTGACCCTATGGGCAAACCGGTTTCAAGCAAGCTATGAGGGAAAATGTGTTAGCACACCAATTTCAAACACAGTATACAACCCAATCCCCTTGTAGCTAGGCAACCGCATACTAGAGCCAACAGACTTGGCCTTGGAGTTGCAAAGCTGCAATGTAATCTTTCCCCTATTCCCTCCCCCCACCCTATTCTATGACAGCAAGCAAGAGACTGGCTGACAGGGATTATCAGAGCCAAATAAGACATCTGGCCCACAACATGTCTGACATCATTATTGTAGAAAAGGAAAAGGCCTGGTTAATTGATATTGCAATGCAAGGTGATACACGAATTGAAGAGAAACAACTAGAAAAAATAACAAAATACCATGATCTGCAAATTGAAATTGAGCTATTGTGGAGTAAGAAATCAATGGTTGCACCAATACTAATAGGAGCCCTGGGAGTAATACCCGAAAGACTGCCTAGATATGGAAATTTTGAAGTTCTTAGACCTGAATATCCTGACTTTGCAAAAGACCACCCTACTCGGAACTGTCTATATATTCATGAACTACCTTAACAGCTCTTACTGTAGGTCCTTGGTTAGGACTTGAACTGTTCAGTTTTTACCAGTTCCAGACTATGAATCGAATTGAAGATTAACCATAATAATATAATAACAATTGTCAATAAAGTCTGGATAGTGGATGTTGCAGTACCTTGAGACAGCAGAATAGAAGCAAAACAATTGGAGAAGATCACAAAATACAAACCTGCAAATAGAAATAGAACAACTGTGACAAAAGCAAGCAAAGATAGTCACAATTGTAATAGATGCCTTAGGTATAATCCCAAACAATTGGAGCGCTACTTGAACACATTGTCATTGAAAAATACACCATCAGTCATTTGAAAAAGGCAGCTTTACTTGGAACAGCTTCTATCATTTGACAATATCTGTAACACCATCAAAAATTCACATCTGCCTATTCCACGGTATCTCAGATCCTTAGAAAGGACTCGATAGGTAGACAAAAATGCCAAACCCAATCTGAACATCTTGTTGACTGTGACAAACAGCAGTAACAACAATAATAATAATCAGCTCCCACTTCTAGGCAACCAGGGCACAGAACTGATGAGCTACTGGAAGAAAAAGCGGAAAAAAATCTGGACTAGGGAAGAAAACATCTCTATCATGGAAGCTTACTATCAATCTGAGCCAGCAAAACATGGATTTCAAAAACGAATGTATCAGATTTGGAAGGTGGACCACATGGACTATGATATTAGTGAACAAAGGCTAATGAACCAACGATGTGTAATTTTGAGCCACATAATTTATCACTGCAACAAAATTAACAGGAAGTGAAGAGAAAGCAACTAATGATCTGAGGATATCAACAAAGAAGAGCAACATCAAGAATGATTTGCAAACTCAAAAACAAACTGAGGAAGAAAGAGAGGAAGAGGTTGCTGAAATGGATGAAGATAAAGAACAAGAAAGCACTGAAGAACAAGCACCAACAAATAGTGCTCAATTAGCTGAGAAAATGAAGCATCAAATGGAAGATACTGAAAGAGCACGTTTGCCGAAGCTGAACCAAGTGAACCGGAAAGAATTGGGAAAGATATTAAAAAAGGTCAATGAGGCTGTGCAAACCATTCGAACAACTACATTAGCTGAAACAAACCATCTGATGTATGCAGCAGCCTTCATAACCACCAAAGAATTGGTTTTGAAAATACAAAGAGAAAAGAAGGGGAAGCCTAAGTGGAAAATTCAGCTGGAATTAAAGATCAAAATTTTTTGTGGAGACTTGAGCAGCTTGAAGAACCTAAGGCAAGGTCAGCTAAAGAACAAGCAGGTCAAAAGCAGCCTGGAAGCAAGATACGATTTGGAGAATTAGGAGATTGTGGTAGTAATTGAAGAGCTGAAGCAGAGGGTTGTTGCCATTGCTGAAAAGATTAAACAGTATGAAAATTGAGTAATTCAGTTCACGGAAAACTCACAGTTCAAAGCAAATCAGCACCAGTTTTACAAGAGCTTAGAAAGTGGAGATGGATTAACAAGAAATAAAGAGAAAGCTCTGAAATTTTGGAAGAATTTATGGGAAAACAACAAGAAGCACAACAGAAATGCAAAATGGATCAAGCAGGTTGAGGATTCTGTTAGAGTGCATAAAATGGAAGATGTGAAAATAACAAAAGAAATGGTGCAAAGACAGTCAAGAAAAGTGAAGAATTGGAGTGCACCTGGACCAGATAAGCTACATGGCTTCTGGCTAAAGGCACTTACAAGTGTGCACGAAAGATTGGCAGCCCAAATGAACTAGATCTTAAAAACACCTGAAAATGATGAATGGATGACAGCTGGAAGGACATTTTTGATCCAAAAAGATAAAGAAAGAGGAAAGGACCCTGGAAACTATAGGCCAATCACCTGCTTGCCAACCACTTACAAGGTGCTTACTGGCATCATTGCAAATCAAATTTATGGTTACTTGAAAAGAAATGACTTGCATCCTGTAGAACAGAAAGGATGCTGCAAAAATTCAAAAGGAACAAAGGACCAACTGCTGATTGACAAGCTAATCCTAAAGAATTCAAAGAAAAGACGAACCAATGTGTTCATGGCTTGGATAGACTATAAGAAAGCCTTTGATTCAGTTCCCCACAGTTGGATCAAGAAATGCCTGAACATCTTTGGCAACAGCAGCAACATAGAAAAATTCATGGAAACTTCAATGAATCTCTGGAAAATGAAGCTTATGGCTAATGGAGAAGAACTGGGTGAAGTTGAAATTAAACGAGGCATTTTCCAGGGTGATTCCCTTTCAACCCTACTTTTTATACTGTCAAGGCTACCACTGACAACCATTTTGAAGATGGTGAACTGTGGATACGAACTTGCAAAGAAAGGACTGAAAATTTCATACTTGGTATACATGGATGATTTGAAGCTGTTTGGCAAAACAAAAGCTGAACTGAATTTATTAATTGAAAGAACAAAAGAATTTAGCCAAGAATTGGCATGCAGTTTGGAATTGACAAATGTGCAACAATAGCAATCAAAGCATTACTTTTGTAATATGTGTTTTTTAATGTTGTACGCCGCCCTGAGTCATTTGGGAGAAAGGCGGCATATAAATCCAATAAACAAACAAACAAAGCACGCACGGTCATAGAAGATGTTGGAAAAGAACTTGAGAATGGAGAAATGATAAAGGCAGTAAAATCAGAAGGAGGTTACATGTACTTGGGGATTTTAGAGGCCTCTGACTTAATGCATAATAAAGTCAAGGAATCAACTTCAGCCAAGTACATTCAACGAATTCTCAAGATATTAAAGTGCAAATTGAGTGGAGGAAACAAAAGCAATAAATACCTGGGCTATACCTGTGATTCGATACTCTGCAGGAATAATTGACTGGACCAGATGGAGTTAGAATTTGGACAGAAAAACAAGGAAGCTTATGACAATGAATCATGCCTTGCAACCTAAAAGTGATGTTGACCGATTATATCTACCAAGAGCAGAAGGTTGTCGAGGACTCCTACAAGTAAAGCAGATTGTGGAAGAAGAAAGTCACAGCTTGAATGACTACATCCAGAAAAGTGAAGAACCAATGATTAAGGAAGTAAATAAAGGAGGCCTTCTGAAGACAACTAAGTCGAAAGCTGAATACAAGAAAGAAGTAATTAAGAAGCGAGCTGAAAATTGGAAAAGCAAAGCTATGCATCACCAATTCTTGAAAAGTATTGAAGACAAAGCTGACTCAAAACTAACTTGGAAATGGTTAAGATCAGGAAAGATCTTAATCCTGAAAAAAGAAACAGGAGGCTTTATTTTGGCAGCTCAAGAACACAAATTACACGAAGGCAAAAATTCAGCATGTTACCACCAATAGCAAAGGTCACCTCTGTAATGAGAAAGATGAGACAATCGACCATTTGATCAGTGGGTGCAGTAAAATTTCACAAACTGACTACCTACAACGCCAAGATCAAGTTGCTAAGATCATTCACTGGAAATTGTGCCAGAAGTTTGGATTTGAGTACAGCAAAAACCATTGGGAACATCAGTTTGAGAAGGTTCTAGAGAATGAAGAAGTCAAGAATTCAGACTGACAGGCACGTGGCCTACAACACACCTGACATAACTATAGTTGAAAAGAAAAAAAGTTTGGTTCATTGACATTGCAATACCTAATGATGCGCGAATTGAAGACAAACAGCAAGAAAAAACCACAAAGTACCGGGATTTGCAAATTGAAGCTGAGCGACTGTGGAAAAAGAAATCGTGTGTTATCCCGATTGTAATTGGAGCCCTTGGAACAATACCTAAAGGGCTATCTTGCTATTTGGAAATTTTAAATTTATCAGACTTAAACATTCTGATTCTACAAAAAGCCATCCTACTTGGGACAGCTTATATCCTCCGACGTTATCTTAACAGTTCCTAGATCCTTGGTTAGGACTCGAGCTGTTGAGCTGCGGACCAGCCCCAAAGGCTGTGAATCTCACCAAAGATTTAATAATAATAATAATAATAATAATAATAATAATAATAATAATAATAATAATAATAATAATAATAATAATAGGCAGAAGCAAGAAAAAATAGAGTATGGCAGAAGCAAGCAGAGGTAGTCCCAATAGTTATAGGTTCCATGGATGTAATCCCAAAACAACTGAAGCACCAGTTGAATACCATCAACATCGACAAATTCATCAGTCAATTGGAAAATGAAGGTTTACTTGGAGCAGCTTACACCCTGCAATGATATCTGTAACACCATCAGACATCCACATCTGCCTATTGCAGATCCCTGGAAAAGACTTAGTTGGTAGGGAAAAAATGCCAAACATAATCTGAACATCTGGCTAACTATGCAACGAATATCATCATCATCATCCCATGTGTTTCTACTTCCACCACCACCTATCTGTCATGTTCTGTCAACAAGAGATGTGTCTTCAGTTTTGGTTTTATGTATAAAACAATTCCATTTGACTTTTTCATTTGCCAATATAAATTCATCTCCCAAAATTGTAGTTATCAAATGTTTTTAAAAAAGAAAAGCAGGAAAAGAAAATATTAACTAACCCCTCCCTGGCTGGAACATACAGAGGAGGGGTGTGGGAGGCTCCGGTTGCCATTGGCATCCATTCATGGTACAGGAGATTTACCTTCGTCGGATTTCCTTGCCAGGATTTCTTTGCCAATACCTAGGTTGGTCAGGACTCTGTGTTGGGATTGAAATGCTAATTGAGCATCCCTGTGGGGAACTCAGAGAATTGCAGTTAGCTCAGTCTGTGTGAGCAAAGACTGCTATTACTTGTTGAAACATCTAAGGACTTGTTACCTGGAGTTTTTTCTGTGAACGCAGTTTATTCCTGCCTTGTTAAATAAAAATGGGTTTACCTCACAAGTCAGCAATTGAGTAGTATTCGCAAAGGCTGGGACAGAACACTCAGTGCAAATTGTTTGTCTGAGGTCTGCCAGTAGAATTTCCTCCAGATTGCACCAAGGTGATTTTTCATCCTTTGCTCCTCATTGAGGGCAATGACCCATTGTTGGTTAATTAGTTTAACATCATACCAAGATTTAGCCCATTTTTGACAATTTGGCCAGGAGAACAACAACATATAAGAGGTGATTATCTGCCATTGTCCTTAATATAAGTGCTGGATTCTGACAAAAGCATTTGTTTAAAAGCTTATGAAGTTAACCTTGGGGAAGTCATAAGAATTCTGTTAAGAGGTATAGGGAGAATGAGCCCTTAAGGAGAGACTTTGAAAAAAGATTATGCAGTCCTGAGATAAAAGAAAAGTTTGAGAAAAACTATTTCCATCTTGATATTGTTTAAGCACAGGGAAAGAGTGCAGAGAAGAGCAACAAAGATGATTAGGCGACTGGAGACTAAAACATATGAAGAATGGTTGCAGGAACTCGGTATGTCTAGTTTAGTGAAAAGAAGGACTAGGGGAGACATCATACCAGTGTTCCAATATCTCAAGCATTGCCACAAAGAGGGAGTAAAACTATTCTCCAAAGCACCTGAGGGTAGAACAAGAAGCAGTGGATGGGAGAAAGGAGCTGACGTCGTGACGATACGACGTGCGATCTCGGGGCAGCGAGATCGCAGTTGATACTTTTGCCACTGAACGGTCCATCTGGACCTAAACCGTCCCGAAGAGACGGTGACAGGGAAGAGTATGTCTTGCTGGTCTCAGGGACATTGTAAAATCCCTTATTGATCCAAGAGAATCTCTTCTAGCCAGCGACAAAAAGTACAGCCTCAAGCTGCTGAAGTTGGGACAGCTCCGCAATGGAAGGAAAAGTGGAAAGAGAAAGTGTGTCCATCTGGTGAGGAAATTTTATTTTTATAAAAGACTGCCCAAAAAAGATTGAAGTTAAATTAAATTGGCAAAGAAAAGGAAATAAGCGGCCAAATTATTGGACATTGTGTTATCTTTTTTTATTTTATTTGTTCTATCAATGGAAGTTTTGTGAATATTTTTTACTTTTTAAAGTGAAAATTTTGGATTTTCTTCTATTTCTTTTTTTTTAATCTATGGATTAAATTTTTTCCTTTACTTCTACGATATTGGTTGGGATGGATTTTTTTGTTTTATTTGGTTTCATTTAAGAACTTTATTTCCTCTAAACCTGAAACATAAAGATTTAAAGGTATATAAAGAAGGTAGTAACCTTAGAGGGAAAAGAAGTTACACTGCTGGTTGGAGGTTGAAGCCTGGAAACATTGCTTTTTCTTTTTTCCCTTTGATAATTTTGACCTTGCACTTCAAAGGCTTCAGCTTGTTTATAAAGAAGGTCATGGATTGTTTACGCAGGTGCTCTCTGGATGCTTGTTGCTAGCTGGAAAGAAGTGAAAACAAAGATTTGTTTTTAAACTAGAGTGGCAGTGTTTATTAATTGCAAGGATGACACAACTTCAAAAAGAAACCATAACACTACAACAGATTATGTCGGGAATTCAAAAATTATTAGAAACAACACAGAGAATTGAGAAGAGATTGGAAAATATTGAAAATATAAACTTTAATGTGGCAAAACCTGATGGAAAAATGGAAGATACTCAGCAAATAGAAGATATTCAGAAAATGGAAAAAGTGGAGGCTGGAGTCCTAAAAATCCAGGGGAAAAATGAACAAAGAGGCAAGATAACCGTGGATATTGACAGTGAACTGAGTATGGTTGGAGATGGAAAGAGTGGAACAAGGAAAGGGAAGATAGATGGAAAGGTGCTTTACTATAGATTTCATGGTATAGAAGAAGGAAAAAGAGAAGAATGGATGGACTTAAGGAGAGAAATTTTGACCAAAACACTACTGATAACCAAAGATAAACTGATTAAGGAAGCTGATGGAGGGTTTCGAGATTTTACAAGATTAGTAATAAGCAACAAGTTGCAAAGAGAATTCCAAACAATTTGATTAAGGAAATAATCAGAAGATCAATTCCACAAATGGCAAAAGAAATAGGACTACACTATTACTGGAAAGACACAGGTTGAGATATGAAAACTAATAATAAAATACTAGTTAAATTTAGTTAAAATTAGAGCATTATGTTAAAAATGTAGTGATAATGATAAAGTTAGGTAAATAATTGATAATGATAACAATGTATAAATATGTATTGGTTTGATAGGAAATTTGGTATAAATTTTTAAATGGGGAAAAAGGGGAAAAAGTAAGTTAAACACAGTCAAACTAAATGACTGATGATAATAATGTAATAATTTGTATTGACATGTTAAGAAGGAAAATTGGATATAAATTGTAAACAATGATTAAGAAAAGAGGTTTAAAATGTTGTTAAAATTAGAGCATTACGTTAAAAATGTAGTGGTAAAGGATAAAGTTAGATAAATAATTGATAAGGATAACAATGTATATATATGTATTGGTTTGATAAGAGAAAATTTGGTAAAAATGTAAATGGTGAAAAAAGGGAAAAAGCAAGTTAAACTTAGTCAAACTATCACTAAATAAATGACTGATAATAATAATGTAATAATTTGTATTGACAGGATAAAAGGGAAATTGGATAAAATTGTAAACAATGATTAAGAAAAGAAGTTTAAAAACTTTGTTATTAAACAATTATTTTTTTATTTTGAATGTGTTATAAATTATTTTTTTATTTTGAATGTGTTATAAAGGTATAATGTGATTGAATGATATTGAAAATAGATAAGGGAATGCTACTATGTGGTTTTGTTTTAAATTTTGGAATGTTTGTTATAAAGGGATGTTAAAACAACTATAGTCATATGAAGGATGAAGGATGATGATTGCAATATATATAAATATATGTGATGTAAAGTAGATAATTTGATATGAATTAGGTGATGATGGTGGAAGGGATGCACGAAAACTCTGTGTAACCAATTGACACACTTTCTACAATTTTGTAATGGAGGATGATTTTATTTGTTTTAATTTTAAAAATAAAAAAATTGGGGGAAAAAAAGAAGAAGCAATGGATCAAGGAGAGAAGCAACTTAGAACTGAGGAGAAATTTCCTGACCGTTAGAACAATTAATCAGTGGAACAGTTTGCCTCCAGAAGTTGTGACTGCCCCAACACTGGAAGTCTTTAAGAAGATATTGGATAGCCATTTGTCTGAAATGGTATACGGTTTCCTGCCTAGGCAGGGAGTTGGACTAGAAGACCTCCAAGGTCCCTTCCAACTCTGCTATTGTATTGTATTGTAAACTTGGACAGGCTTTCAAGATTTTTCTAGTTGTCTTTACTACAATAAAGAACATCCATAGAATCTCTGATATGCCTGTGAAGGGCTGATAAGGAAGCATTAAACTAGAACAAAAGAAGGCTGGCAAGAGGCCAGAAAGAAATATATAGTAGAGAATGAGCCAAAAAAAGCAGAATGCAGAGAAAAAATTAGCAGACCAGGATGGGAATAAAGATTTGCAGATTTACATAATGATGCTGATTATTGTAAGGAGAATGAAGGAGTATAATGGTAATTTATTTGATTTCTTTCTTGCCTTTCTTTCAGGAATTGAAGACAGTATTTTATTCCTTCCCTGTAAAGTTTTGTATGTTGGATTGAAATAAAATGAGTAGTAGCCCAAAATAAACGGAATTTCTATATCTGCATTTGCACTGGATTTCTCTGGTCTAGTCTAGCACTTTAAACCACTATACTACACTAATAATTTTAGAGGTAATGGAAGAAAAGATGAAAATAAAAAAAATGCCTGGAATAAATGATTACAAAAGCTATTAATATTTTTAAATGAGAGAATAATTAAAACTGTGTACTGCAAGACATCAAGTGAACATAGGTGATCCTCATGAAACTTCCTTTTAAAATTTTAATAAAGCAAATAAAGAAGAGGCACCTATTTCCATTTTGATAAAATATACTTAATAACAAAGAACATAATATTCTTCCAGTAATTTTCATAATTATTATTTGAAATATACAATATAATACAATATTCATGAACTGTTTGTACATGTTAATACTGTTGTAGAGCAATATGCTTTTCTCCTTTTTCATAAATATAATGTTTATACAGTGAATGACATGAAGCAATAAAGCACATTTTCTCAGTTTTTGGTGTTGACTGCTCTGCTTGGTAGTGGTCTCAAGAATTTACCTTGTAAAAACAATACATTCAGATTTCTTCTAATTGCTAATTGCATGTCTTAAGGTGGTAGTGTGATCTTGTAGACATTAGGCTAAATTGAGAAAAACCAGGATGGTGATTAATCACTTTTGCATTGTTGCCAAGATAAATACAAGGATGAGACTATGAAATCTGAAGGTACTGAGTTAACTGGAAGAATACTTTTTAAAATGTCCACATCACAGGGATGTTTGTGTGGTAACTAGTATGTACTTTGTGGAAAAGCAATACATTGGCACAGTGTAACTAATGTATGAAACCATTATCTAGTTAATGTGTATGTACTACCATATAATTATGCCAATAATTAATGTTAAATAAAACCTAAATTAGGACAAATTGTTTTCTTCAAAATATTATCTTCGAAAAATCATATTTTCCATTTGGCTGATGATAATTGTAATCTGAAGATCACAGATTAAGGAAGGCTAGGCACGTAACTATAATTTATTTTGTTTTGAACAGGAAGAAATATAACAGAGACACAAAAAATACAGCATTGAAAGAAGATACTGGCTACTGGCAGGCCCTTCCAATTCTGCTGTTCTTTATTGAGAGAGAGTAGATAAAGCATGGCATATTCTGAAAGAGCAAGAGCAAAATAAAAGTAGATTCTATAGCCGTGATGGCGAACCTATGGCACCCGTGCCAAAAGTGGCACGCAGAGCCATTTCTCCTGGCACATGGAGCCATCACCAGTTGCTCTTCCGGGTTCGGGTGCAGCAGCCAGCTGGTCTTCACGTACATTGGCGTGACGGGAAGCAGAAGATGAGCTGCTCGGTGCGCATGCACATGCTAGGAAACAATCTTTTTGTTTCCAGGGCTGCACATGCACCTCGGCCATTTGGTGATCTGGTTCCTGGCGTGCATGCACACGTAAAAGCCACCAACAGGAAGTGCAATGGCTGCACGTGCCAAAAGACGCGGAGAGGGGATCCTGGCCATGGGCTTCTTGCGTGGCCGCAGCCCTCCAACCTATGGCTCATCTGCGGTCCTAAGTGCCTGGCCATTTCAGGTGTCCTAGAAAAGCAGCGGCAGCCACAAGTGGAAGGGCAGGAGTGGCCGGCCAGCCCCTCAGCCACTTCCACACCAGCCAGAAGTGGCACTGTGACAGCCGGAAATGGCTTCAGGAAAGCCTCCGAAGACTGGAGAGGGCAAAACACGGCCCCAACGGGCCAACTGAACTTCCAGAGGGCCTCTAGGGGGGTTGGGGAGGCCATTTTGCTCTCCCCAGGCTTCAGGAAAGCCTCCGGAGCCTGGGGGATGGGGTGCATGCGCATGTGTGTGTGGGATGTCACGTGCGCATACACAGTTGGGTGAGGAATTGAGTGGGCACGCTGGGGGATGCAGTAGCGTGCATGCACGCAATTCTGGCACACCGGAAAAAAAAGATTCGCCATCACTGCTCTATAGGGAGGGATGCAGGTACTTTCTATCTGATTACAGGTATTATCTTTATTCTTAGTTTATGGTGGCATTCCTTCTTAAATACAAATTTTCTTTGTGTAAGCATTTAAATTTATAAAACTTTTTTTTTTTTACAGGTATACATTTTGAAAGCAACTTGAACAATCTACTATTCTTCTGGATTGCATTGCTTTACAGAATAAAATGTTTTCCTGACTAAGAGTTTATCTAATGACGATGAATCTGCTTCCTGGGTATACGTTTTATGTTCTGGAATATTGAAGCTCTTCAAGATTATTGTCTATGTGGAAGTCAGCCTTTGTCATACTTAATTAAAGAGATTAGATTCTGCTAGTAATGAGTTCTCAAAATCATTCAGGTAAGATTTTAAAAAATCAATCTTTTTCTAAAACCAAAAAAGTGTGACAAAATTACATGTCCTGAGGACAAATTTGGTGTTATCTATTCTCTGGATTTTAAATATCTGGAATGAAATAAGGGAAAAAAGCTTACAGCAGCCAGAATGTTTTATTAGAATAAATATATAGATAAGTGTTACAGCATAGTATGAACCAAGAGTGACAAACGAATGTAAGGAATTCTGATTACCTGCAAATCTAAGCTTGATATTTGCCAATTGAAAAGGCAGGTTTCTTAGCTGAAGAAATGAACGAATACTTTATGTGCTAAAGCAAACATTTATTACAAACATGCTATATTAATTGTTAAAATAAAGAGTGAAACATTCTTTCTTTCCAATACTTTGATAGAATAGACAGTTTTGATATCAAAATTGTTTTGAACTTTTACACATTTAAAAACATGGGTGAAAAGATATACACTCAAGGAACATCAGAACAGAGGCTTTTGGATCTTGAGCAGAATTCTCCAGTACTTCTAAAACACACACTATACGTCAGAGCAAAATCATTACACTTGATACCCAATTAGACTTATCCAGAACGTTCTCAATGAATCCAAGTTCTGCAAACTGAGATAACATGCACGGCATTGATACATTCACACAATTTCACAGTAAGCATGAGATGAATCATGAAACAAAATTCACAAATATTCCTTTATCCCATTGTTTTGCAAATCTATGTACACTACAAACTATATGATTGTTTGAAGAGAAATGCATCTGTACCACCAGGCTCTTAATTGTGAGGGCAAAGGCAAGCAGTAAAAATGAAAGGGAAACCTTCTAAGCATTTTATAAATATGATATTAAAGAGCACCTGTCATTTCAAATCCATCATGGCAGCGCATGTTAGCGGGCATTCACTTACATGCTTGCCTGCCACATCCCTTACCTTGTGTCACTGCCGCTTCACCTACCGTCCCATTAAAGTGAATGGGACAGTCGGTGAATCAACAGCGGGTCAGAGGAGGAGCCGCTGCAGGACAGAGATGACAGTTGCTCTTTAAAAATTATGATTTAATTTGAGTTGAATTAAATCAAACCTTTTTACTAGTGATTTAAATTGACTTGATTTAAATCAAATCCTCTCTGAAACATACTATGTTTTTCAGTTGAAGTGGAAATGCTACTATTTGATTATGTGCATTGCTTTGAAGAATGGTTATCTCATATGTTAGCTATAATTATTAAATATCTTGGGTGTTGGCCCAGTTTAATGAGATGCTGTGCAGATCTGCTTCAAGGTGTTTGGAACAATTTCTTTTCAAACAAAAATATACGTACCTTATTTTTCGGACTATAAAACACACTTTTTTGTCTCCCAAAAGAGGGTGAAAATGTCTGACTGTCTTATAGATCAGTTTTGGAAAAATGGGCCAAAAAAAGCCTCGAAAATGGGCCAAAAAAGGCCTCAAAAATGGGCCAAAAAAAGCTTTTAAAATGGACCAAAAAAGCCTCAGAGTCTGAAAAAAGCCTCGAAAATGGGCCAAAAGTGTCTCAAAAATGGGTCAAAAAACCTAAAAATGGGCTGGAAAAAGTTTTGAAAACGGGCTGAAAATAGCCTCAAAAACAGGCCGAAAAAACCTTAAAAACGGGGTAAAAAAGCCTCAAAACTGGGTCCAAAAAGCCCCCAAAATTGGCAAAAAAACCCAAAAGCGGCCCCCAAAGCCTCGAAAATGGGTAGAAAAAAGACTGGAAAAGGGCTGAAAAAAGCTCCCAAAAAGGGCTGAAAATGTGGTGTGCGGAGGACCAAAAGCTTTTTTGTTGTTGTTTTCCTCTTTTAAATTTAGGTGTGTCTTATAATCAGGTGCTTCTTATAATCTGAAAAATACGGTAGTTTTTTATTTATGATGGCAATTGGGACTGGCAATTAGGCAAGGCAATTTCTTACCAGTTTCCTAGAACCAAAGCTAGTGGAAATGTATTGCTTAGCAAGGGCTAAGCTTCCCATAACAAGTAGGAAAGTAAAAAGTTCAGCAGGAAGTTGCATATCCCAGGGGAGGTGATGGTTCTGCTGGGATGGGGAGTGAAGGGGTATGGTGAGGGTCTGGGAGGATGGATGAGAGGGATGGTGTAAATCTTGGAAAGTGCATGAAAGTGAAGCAGAAGTGCAATGAAGGTGAACAAGAGGTGCAGGAAGGGTGCATGAGAGTACAGAATGGGTTGGGAAGTGTGTGGTGCAGTTTTGACAGAATTTGCAAGGGTTCAAGTGGATACAAAAGAAATGTGGAGTGTGTGTGGAGTGGAACAGGTCGAAGTGTGTGGTATAGATCAAGGAGTGTGCATGGAGATGCAGTGTGGTCTTACTATAAAGGGCCTGAGGGAGATTGCGCATATTGGGGAGACTTATCACAGTGACTCACAATGTTCCCTGCTGGCTTCCCCACTGACTTTCTTGGGAAAGCAGCAGAGAAAATTTCAAATGGGAGTTATGTGATAGTGGGGCACTGCAATAAGTTATGCGTGAACTCGTTGCCAAGTACCCAAATCAAGGGTCTGCAACCTTAAACACTCAAAGAGCCATTTGGAACCGTTTCCCACAGAAAAGAAAACCCTGGGAGCTGCAAAACCTGAGTGGGAATGGCCAATTCAACATCATTCATTCCCAACCAGCCACTTGACCACCCTAGCCACATCTACCCATCCAATCATTAGGGCAGAGAACTGGTTGTTAAAAAACACCCAGAACCACAAAACCCTTTTCACATCTCTCTATCTACCTGTGTCTGTCTCTTGTCTCTCTCTTTCTGTCTCTCTCTCTCTCTCTCTCTGTCCCCCCCTCTCTCTGTCTATCGCTGTCTGTCTGTCTGTCTGTCTGTTTGTCTCTACCTACCTACCTACCTACCTACCTACCTGTCTCTTCCCCCCCCTCTCTGTATCTCTCAGTTGCTTTCTCCCCATCTCTCTGTATCTCTATCTGTCTCTCTCTCTCCCCTCATCTATCTCCCTCCTCTGTATCTCTCTCTCTGTGTTGCTCTATGTCTCTCTCCCCCCTTCTATCTCCCCCTCTCTGTATCTGTATGTCTCTCTCTCCCACCCTCCCTCCCTCTCTATATCTCTATCTCTCTGGCCGGCTGTGGTTGCAAGAGGAGAAGGAGGAAGAGGGTCTCCCAAAGGGGACCTTATACCGCGGCTCACACTTGTTCCTCAGCCAGCCTGGATTTCCAAAAAAGGTGCCAAGAAAAAAGAAAAGGAGTAGCGAAGAGCCCCAAGGGAGAGCTTGCCTAGTTGGCCCAGCTTCAGCTTTTTGAGAAGAGAGAAGAGACACAGAGAGAGAGACAGAGATACACAAACACACACACACACACACACACACACACACACACAGATACAGAGAGTGGGGAGACCGGCTGATGGGAGAACGTCATTGGTGAGTGTGCCCCATTTTTCTCTGAGCCTGACCTTCGGAGTGGGCATGCAAGGTTTGGCGGTGCCAGCCCACTTTTCCCACTGCCTGAGCTTCTTTACTCCTCCAGCAGAGTGGTGCTGCCAGGGGCTTTCAATGAAAATCATCCTCTGGGTGGTGAAAGTCCCCCGTACAAGTTTTAAAGCTGTGGCTGGGAGCTGTGGGCTCATCCCCTTTCCATCACCCCCTTCTCCTGGATCCCATTCCCATCCCGCCAGCCCTCATGTTAGCAAAGCCGGCGTCAGTCTCACCTGGGTAGGGCCAGTATCTCAGAGCGGAGAGCAGGTTGCGTGTCTCCCTAAACGACTTAAGCATGCCCAGCACCAACAATAAGCTCCAGCAACAGTGAGGCACTGGGGAATCAGCCCTGGCCACTTCTCCATCCCTCATCGTTGCACTTACCTTCTCAGGCCAGGCAAGGAGTTACTGGGAGGGGAGGTTGAGGGTTGGGGCCAGCCAGTGTTGGACTCACCAGACAAGGAGCCACAGCAGAGGCCCAAAGAGATGCATGCGGCTCCGGAGCCACAGGTTGCAGACAACCGACCCAGATTGTGATCATATGACCACAGGGGTGCTGCGATGGTAGGAACTCTGAGGATGTTGTAACTTTGGACAAATTGTAGATGGAATCTACATTATCTGTATACTTATTGTGATGAAGTTTAGAAATATATTTCATTTCTTTTTATTACATTATTTTTCTCTTCACTCTTGTTTTTCTTTTTTCTTGCATTTTTCAACTTTACACATTTTAGTTTATATTTGATTTTACTATTATAATCAATATATTTAATAAAATTATAAAAATTGGAAGGAAGTTATGAGTTCCAACTATAGATAGTTCTTATTTAGTGACTGCAATTGAGACCAACCGCTCAATCATTAAACAAAGTTATAGTAAGAGGGTTAAGAATATAGTAATTAGAAGAGCAGGAGAATAAGTAGTATTTTACTTCATCTCTCTGACTAATTCATTATTTATCATGAGTTGGAAAAATTAGAAAACATTTGGAGAAAGCAAAACTAAGTAAATATTGTATATATAAGACATTTTTCTTTTCATATAACAACATAAACTGTCAAGGGAAAAGAAGAAGAGGAATAGTGATGAAGAGTTGGATTCAGATCTCATTCATATCTCAATGAAATATATAAGAAATTGTCAGTTCAAATGACAGGAGTAATCTAGAAGATATTAAATGATTATTCAGATTCGGAAATCAATGAGCCAAATAAAATAAATCAGGCAAGGGAAGAGATCTGTTGCAGCCTACATCCAAGAGTTTCGGAGCCTAGCTGGTTGACTAGTAGACTGATCTCAGGCAATGCTGATCAAGTACTTCTGAGACTGATTAAATCGTGAGATCATCTTCACCTGTCTATCACGAGGAGCACCTAGAACCCTCCACCAGTGGTGCATGTTGGCTGGTGAGGTGAAGATTGACTTGGCAGCATTTCATGAGTGCACTAGCCAGGGACTATGAAAACCTTAAACCCCAGAGAGAAAGGATTCATCCCGGATGAGAAAAGGGGAACCCAGCCCTAGGCATCACTTGTTTTCAATTTGGAAAGATGGGCAATGATCAACCGATCATCCTTCCCAGTCCCAAACAACAGTCATCACTCATGAAGCTCCCAAGAAGACAAGCAACCTTTAAACCCCGAGAGGGAGTGGCTAAAAAGGATTGAGATCGTAGAGTTCACCCCATTATCCAATGATGGTGAGAGAACTCCGATCAAGGGACCAAAGTTGGATCAAGATAGTGACAGTGGAGGACAAGATGACCCCTAATCCCAGTGTGGAATTAACAGTGGCTTATTTGGGGTGCAGGAGCATGATGACAGCTTTATTGGACTTGGATGCACTCATTGCCTAGTTAACCCAAATGTAGTGGAGAGGCTTGGTCTGTAACGTCGGGTGTTCTTTCTCTTACTTGTTTTTGATGATGATTTTACAAGCTAAAAATAGTGTGCTGATCTTTTTGACTTGCCTAAGTGCATTCCTGGTGTGACCCTTCATGTATTCCGCATCAAGATGTTTATATAACTTAACCCGTTGAACTTCATTGTATGTTTCTGCTGCCCTCTGGGAAGTTGCATTCAATCTGCTTGTTTTTTCTTATTTGTTTGCTGCCTGGCTGCTTGTCTTTGCTCAACTATTTTGATGGTTTCATCTGAGAGCCACTTACATTTTTTCTCTCACTTCTTCTTTGTGTTGGTCTGCAAATCCAATAATGGTCAATTGAATTTTGTGCCACAGTTCATAAAATACGGTAGGTCAAGAATATATACTGTCTGGAAAAAAACAAAGGGAAAAAATGGAATAATTACTGTGTTTCCCTGAAAATATTACCCAGCTGAAAATAAGCTCTAGGCCTAATTTACGGGTGGGTGGGGTAATAATATACGCCCTACCCCAACAATAAGCCCTAGTGAAGGGGCTGGCCATGGCCGGCACAGGAGGCAGCCCTTCCTTTCCTTGGTCACCTCAATCCTGCTTGGATCAGCGAGAACATTTTCGTAACTCAGATAATTTTTTTTTATCTTCTTTTGAGAAGATAAAGTTAATAGTATTACAAGAGACTTTTGTGAGGTTACAAGAGATTTTTGTGGGGTATATAATCAGGCGTGGATTTAGCATACAAGCTAAACATTGTGCAATTGCAAAAATAACAGCAGGTTTGAATTCTTGATGTAAAAACACATATTTTTAGAATCCCTACCTGAAAAAAAATTGAAAAAATTAATTTTCACCCCATTAAGTAACATGTCATTGAGCTATGTCACATGCTTGGAGACTAAAAATTCAAATTAGGACACTATCTATATTTTTCAGCCAGAGACAAAATAAAAGAATTTATGTTCTAGGTCTCAAAAACTTTTATAATCTACTAGTTGGCTACCTGTGCTTCATGACAAAACTATGTGATCGGGCTATGCAGGAGAAATTTAGTTTACAATCCGTTGGCTTAGTGGTGGTCGGTGATTGAAACACATAAGAGACTATTACTCCCACCGCCTTGAGTCCGGAAACAGTTCCATAGGTAGAAGGTGTAGACATTTTGGTGAGGTACTGATGTTTAGTACTGTAAGGAGCCCCAGATGCTCTGAATGAAGGAGTGGAACGTTTGCCAGTTTGAACTGAGGTAAATGGAATATGATGCAACTGGCAGTTGGAACAGAGTTCTTTTCAGGTGGGGAGGGGAAGTAGAACTGTATAAGAAATACTAATGATCTGATGGTCATTTTGAAAAATCCTTTCTTAGCACCTAGTAGCCAAGAAGAACATACGTGTCAAATTTCAAGTTTGTAAGCTGTACAGTTCTGGAGATTTTGTGATGAGTGAGTGGTACTTGTCTTTTATATATATACTGTAGATTGAGAAAGTGCAAATTTGTCCAGAGGCATATGTAGATCATACTCCAATCTAATATAATGGTTTCAATGAGATAATCTACCTTTTAGATATATTTAATTGCATTGGCATTAAAATACATTGAAATTTACCAGATTATTAATTTAACAACTTAAATTTTTATATTTTTCTACATAAAATAAAAATAAAATAAAACTTTATTTATAGTATATCTTTTTCTTAAATTTAACATGTAAAATACTTATTTTGTCAGTTGCTTCTTTTTTTTCTTTTTAACATATAACAATATATATTTTTAGGATTATATTCTTATTCAAATTACGTTACTGGGGTAGAGGAGAAAGAACAGCAGATATATGATAATTATTATTTTTCTTAGTTGCAGCACCTAGTCAATTTTGGCAATTTTAAATTGCTAAACTTGATTAGATTTGGTTAGCAGTTGGATGGGAGACCATTAGCTTGTAAGCAAGGACTAGGAAGTTAAAAAAACAAATAAAACTAAAATGAGACTACTCATTTAGAAGAAGCTCATTGGTTAATATCTGAATGGATGACAACCACTAAACAGTTAGTTTCTGTGCCTCCATATGAGGTAAGACATACCTAGATGTGTATTCTGATTGATTGGAATTTGTGATCTGAAGGTGGAAGACCTCTTTCTAATGCCTATAATGGTTTGGTAACATTTTGTCAGATTCTTGAACACAGAGGAAGGCAATCTTGAGAACAGAGGAAGGCAATCTTGAAGTGAAGAGGATTGAGCCAGTTTGGAGAATTGTTTTATGGCATTGAAAGCAGGGAAGGCTGTGCTGAATAGTTTTTTGGGTTTTCATTGGCTGCAAATGTTTTACAGGATAAAACGTACTACCCGCATACCTGGTGGATTTTTGCAATATAGAGAAGGTTTGCTAATGCAGGTGAATTGAATGAATGAAAATGAAGGTTTGTTAATTGTAGCATTTATTGCTAATGATAATGACAATATATTTTTATTACCCCTTTTTTGTACTTTGCATAATATTGCTCATTCCCACAAAGGAATAGCATGCAGAGTTGGTAGATGTGTTGATAGTTTTGATATCCAAACCGTTCCTGATCCTTCCTTCCTACCACCAAACAGGAAGGAAGTCCGCTTTCCTCCCCCCCATTCCTGATCCTGCCTTCCTACCACCAAACAGGAAGGTAGGCCACTTTCTTGCCATGGCTGGGCCTGGACAGCTGTCTGGTGCAGTTCCTACAGTAATGGGATTATCGTCTTTGGATCAGTAGTGGCTGAGCCACCGAGAACCAACCCAGGCACCTACCATCACTAATGATGAGAAGAAATCAACAAAATTCCACATCAGGTTGGTCGTTGCCCGGGTCAACAAGGACTGCATCAGATGCTATGGCTCCTGAACATCTGTTGAAAAAGGGGCTACAGAGCTCAGTTGTTACTGCCAGGGAACCAGGGCATGCAACTCCAAAGCGACTGGAACCAAAGTGCAAAAGTTGGACAACCGAAGAAAATTGAGAACTCATCAAATATTACTCCCAGGCAGAACCAACAGCCAGGGGATTTCAAAAAAGAATGATGCAACTTTGGAAGGAAAAACACCCGGAAAGTGACATAACCAATGAATTAATGGATCAAAGACACTTCATCATCCGTAATAAAGTTTTCAAAGACGTGGAAATGCAACATGTAGAAATACTGGCTAAAAAGAAAACAACAAGTAATGATGAACAAGCTGAAGAAACTGCTCCAACTTCTGAACAAGACAGTGGAAAAAACCAACATACAGGATGAAGATCCTCCTGTGCAACAACTTGAAAGCTAAGTGATCTAGCAAAAATGCTGAAAGAAAAAATTGAAAATCAGATCAAAGAAAACGTAGAAAGAAAAGGACTACCTACCATTCGCGAAGTGCATAGCAAACGAGTGAAAGATCTGTTAACTGCCGTGAACAACGTCTTATCCCATCCAGCACACTATATGAAACCAACCAACTAATGTATAGCACAGGTGCTGTTATAATTGCAGAACTGGGTTATAAAATGCAAAAAAAAAAAAACCACCGAAACACCAAAGTGGGAAATTCGACTTGAAAATAAAATTTAAAAATTACAAGGGGATGTCAGCAATCTGAAGTACTTGAAAGAAGGAAAACTAAAGAATAAAAAGCTGAAAAATAATTGACACAAAAAATACAACCTGGAGGAAAAAACAATAATGGAAATCATGGAAGAACTAAAACAACGTGTAATAGCAACAGCAAAGAAAATTGAAAAATATGCACTAATAAAACAATATCGTGAAAATGTCCAGTTTAGAAGAAACCAAAACCTCTTCTACCAGTCCCTTGATGAAAACTGAGTCCAAACTAATGTTCACCCATGTAAAGAAAAACCTTTGAACTTTTGGAAAGAAATGTGGAAAAACCCAGTGGGACACAACAAAACTGCCTCCTGGATCAAAGATATTCAACCACAAACATCACAAAACAAAATGGAAAATATTGTAATAAAAACTGACATGGTTGCAAAACAAGCAAAGAAGGCCGAGAAGTGAAGTGCACCTGGCTTGGATGAACTGCATGGATACTGTCTAAGGCAGCTGACCAGCCTCCATCATCACATGGCCACTCAATTTGATCAAATGCTTCAAAATGCAACAAGTGAAAAATGGTTAACAGCTGGTCGAACATATTTGATAATGAAAGATCCAGAAAAGACCCAGATTTCAGCAAAGGACTTCTGTCAGACTTGATGTGTTATTCTCTGAAATTTTCCTGCCGGTGTCTGGCATCCAAGTTCAACATTCCGATACAAGTCTGCTGTTTGAGAAGGTACTGCAGTGGCTAATAGCAAAATTAGTGAGTAATAAATGTCACAATACTCAGGACCAGCCTCCTATAGGTGGGGCTGGATGCTACCTCCACAACTATGAGAATAGGCATATCAGGTAGGCGCCCTTTCTCCATTGTGGTGGAGGTGGCATCCAGACTGGGACATACCAAAGCTGGAGCTGTCCCAGGGAGGGCTTAGGCTTGGTTCAAAGTGACCCCTGCCTTGTGTACCGATTGGAGTACTCTGTGACCAAAGGTCGCATCCGCATATGAATCCAATTTATAGTTCTTAATAAAAGGAGACAGGGATGCCCATGGCTGCCCTGCAGATCTCTGCTAAAGAAGCCTGCGTTGCCGAGGTGGCCTCACTCTTGGTAGAGTGGGCCGTTGTCCTCCTCGGTGCCGGCATAGCCTGCATTTGGTATGCCGTGGTAATGCATGCCCTCAGCCATCTACCCACCATGCAGTCTCTTTCTGTCCTAATGACGCAGGCTGGAATGATACAAAAAGCGCCTCCAACTTTCTGAATGGCAAGGTTCTTTTGAGGTAAATCTTTAGAGCCCTCCTCACATCCAAGGTGTGCCACTTCTTTTCTAAAGGATGTGATGGGGCCAGGCAGAAATTAGGCAGAATAGGTTCTTGTGCCCGGTGAAAGCAGTAGAACACCTTGGGGGATAAAGGAGGGGTTCAAACGTAACACCACTTGGTCCTGGTGAAAAATGCACAGGTCCTTTCTGGATGAGAGTTCCTGCAACTCCGAAATATGCCTGGTGGAAGATAGCCACCAGGAAGGTGACCTTCAGAGTAAGGAACCTGAGAAAAACAGTGTGTAAAGTTTCAAAGTGAGAGTGAATCTAAAACCTTAGGCAAGTCCCAAGTGGGGTACCTGTGAACAGCGGGTGGTTTCAGGTTAGAGGCCCCCTTTAGAAATCTTCATACTGTGGGGAAAAGCGTTAAAGATTGGAGGCCGAATCGGTCCCGGAAAATTGATGGAGGGAGACTCCACTCTGTGTTGTCTACAATTGTTCGACTGAGCCAGTCGGCTTTCATGTTGCCACCCCCAAAATGTGCTCCGCGGTGATTGACAGAAGGTTCCTTTCAGCCCAAAGCCCCAGGCATTTGGCCCCCAGCCTCAGAGATTTGGACCTGGTTCCTCCCTGCCTGTTTATGTGGGCCTTGGTAGCAATATTGTCTGCTAAGACTAGAATGTGTTTGCCAGTCACCATCCATTGGAAATGGTGTAAGGCCAGGTAGACGGCTCGTAACTCTAGCCAGTTTATGTTGTGAGTCCAGTCTGCCTGACTCCACTGACCCTGTGTCATCTGTGATAAGAGATGGGCCCCCCAACCGAACAGACTTGCGCCTGCGGTGAGGGTTATCCTGTCTGGTGTCTTAAAGCGAAGTCCCCTGGATATGGCAGGGGACTTCCACCATAGAAGGGAGCGTGCCACCCCTGGGAATGTTGATCCTGGCCAAGGAGTAGCTCAAAAACTTCCTCTGAAAAGGCAAAAGACACCATTGCAGATCCCTGGTGTGTAATAGTGCCCAGAGTACAATGCCTATTGCGAACACCATGGTGCCCAGTAGTCTAGATAGTTTAGCTAGGGATACTCTTCGTTCCCTCACTAGTTCTCCTGCCAATTCTGTCTCTCTGATGAGAGGAATACCTTGCATTCTCTGGTGTCAATCAGGGCCCCTAGATGCACCAATTTGGTGGTGGGAGTCAAGTGGCTCTTTGGAATGTTAATAGAAAAACCATGGTTTCTTAATGACTGCATGGTAATGTCTAAATCCTTGATAGCCTGTTGTCTAGTCCGTGACTGAAAGAGGATATCATCTAAATAGCACTACAGCCTTATTGGTACCTCCCTCAGGTACCCTGCCAGTGCCACCAATACCTTAGTAAATACTCTGGGAGCAGAGGAGCGTCCAAAGGGCAAGGCCCTATACTGAAAATGAAATCTCAGATATTGTAGGTAATACTCTGGGAGCAGACGAGAGTCTAAAGAGTAAGGCCCTATACTGAAAAAGATGACCCAGGTAATAAAATCTCAGCTATTGTCTATGTAGGGGCAGAATTGGTATGTGAAGATAGACCTCAGTCAAGTGTATGGAGGAGAGGAAGTCTCCCTGCCTAATGCCTCCCAAGATGGATTGCAGGGAGTGCATTTTGAACTTCCTATACCACAAAAAGTGGTTTAACCTTTTGAGGTCAAGAATAGCTCTCCAGCCCCCCGAGGGCTTGGGGAATCACAAAGAGGATTGAATAAAAGACCCTGCTGTTGTTTGGGTACCAACTGCACAGCTGTGATATCTAGCAGGTGCTGGATCACCACCTGCATGAGAGCTTGCTTAGCTGGATTCTTGGAGACTGGACTCCCATACCCACCCTGTTGCCTAAACCCTGTGGAACCGTAATTGCACCCCCGAAAGGATGAACCAAATTCCTGGCTCTGAAAGGAAGGGTTGGAATCCTGGTTGCGAAAAGTAGAATGCCTAGGCTAAGGCGTTGACCGAGCTAACCCCTTCCTGGAGACAGGGGGCAGAACTTTCCTCTTGTCTTTGTTCTCAATCAAGAACGGATCCAGAGAGTCACCAAACAAGGAACCGCCCTTGAACGGTGCCGATGCCAGACACAATTTATGACGCATGTTGGCCTGCCACTGGCGTAGCCATACGGGCCTACTGGCGGCCACTGAAGATGCCATAGCCCTGGCGACAAACCTGGCCGTGGAAAGGGTGGTATCTGATGTAAACTGGACCGCAGCTACCAACTTATTTATGTCCTGATGGGCTCTCATGTTTGCTATAGGAACCCGCTCTTGAAGATTCTGTAGCCACAGTAGACAGGAATGGGTGAAGAAAGAAGCCATGGTGGATGATTGCACAGCCCACGAAGCGGCCTGATGTGCTCGCTGTAATGTGAGGTCAGCTCTCTTATCTTCTGGTTTTAGTGCGTCCGGCAAGTTTGCTGAAGCATATAAAGCATCCATCATGGGGTATGACAAAATCTGAGCCAGATTCTTGTCCACATTGAAATAAGTCTTATCCATTGAGGACGGCATAGAGCCATAAGTGGGAGAGGCCCACTGCCAGGTCAACAAAGATTTTGGGAGTGGGCACTGTGTGAGCCTTTACTGTCTGCTCAGAAAAAAGAGTCTTTGCTGCCTGGGTGCATGCTGGGACAGCTGATGTCTTAGAGGTAAGGTTAGCTGAAGTCTTTGCCCACGCTCCTTACCTGTCTTTAAAGTCTTCAGCGCCCATGTGCCCGGCCCGTACAGCGCCTGCGCAATGCTCCGCCGAGCAGCTGGAGCGTCGCGGAAGCTCACAGAGAAATTGCTGGATGGTATGATGCAAATGCACACTGTGCGCGTGCGCACGCCCATGTGGACAACGCTGGGCCTGTTCCAACCATACCGGTTGGAATGGGATCCGGAACCCACCACTGAGTGGCAGTTACTGTCCTGTGGCTGTTTGGGTGCTCCACGGCCACAATTTGACCTGTGGATTGCTGCTCTACTTGAAAAGGAGCAGTGGGGTGCTCCAACACCAGCTGGCTTCCCCTCGAGGCTTTTTTTCACTTGCGCAGTTTACTGGCTCTTCACAGTTTATTTTAAACCACTCACAACAGCCGTGCCTCCTTTGAGGTATTTACGGCTCTCCTAGCCGCTCCAAAAGCCTCTGCTGTCTTTTCTGAGGCCTCTGACCCTGCAGCAAGCTGCACTGATGAGTTGTAAGGGGCGGCTGTCAGGTGCCTCCAGGCAAAGTGCGGAGCTCAGCCAGGCACAAAATTTGCGAGGCAAAAGGAACAATCGTCTGAGGAGCCTCCACTTGATGTTTTAGCAGAAGGATTGCAATCCCGAAGGGCTAGAGTTGAAAAAGACCACCTCTGGGAGGCTCAGGTCTGTTCAATTATTCTCCTGATAGAAATCAGCCAGTAGAATTGCAATAATATATTCTTTTAAAAGGTGGTAAGGTAGGAACTACTGAATAACACATCCGTCCTCACTGATGGACTGAGTCAAAAGCTGGGTCTGCCTAGCAACAGGGGTGTGGCTTAACAATATCATCAGACTCAGTGAGTGGATGAGGTCAACCCAGTCTGGATGCTACTCCACCACTATTGAGAACAGAAGGTTTAATACTCGCTGCTCAAGAACAAGCACTACAAACTAATGCCATGAAAGCAAAGATGCAAACATCCACCGACAATTGAAGCTGCCGACTTTGCAATGACAAAGTCGAAAAAGCAAAATTACACAAACTGATTTCAAAGCTAGACACGACCAAGTTGCTAAATTAATCCACTGGTCATTATGTAAAAAATACGATTTACCTGTATCCAGAAAGTCATGGGAACATAAAGTGGAAAAAGTTACCGAAAATGAGAAGGTGAAGCTCTTATGGGACTTTCGAATACAGACGGATCGTCATTTGGAACACAACATGCCAGATATCACAGTTGTCGAAAACCAAAACATACCATTTATTGATATCGCAGTATCGGGAGATGCCAGAGGCGAAGAAAAGGAACTGGAAAAAATCACGAAATACCACGACCTGGCCATTGAAACCACACAATTATGGATGAAACATGTAACAGTGATATCCATTGTCATTGGGGCACTTGGCACCATGTCCAATAATTTTACAAGATACATCAACAAATTGCAGCTTCCTGCAATAACACTAGCGGAACTGCAAAAAACTGCACTACTCGGAACATCTTATATTTTAAGAAGGTACTTGATTGATACCTAGGACAGTGGCAGCAAACCGTATCAACCATTAGCACCAGTCACTGGTATTTGTAATGCATTTTTCAATGTTCAATTGACTGAGTTTCATGTTTAATCAATAAAATATATAATAATAATAATAGTAATAGTAATAATAGTAATAATATAATTATAATAAGCCAAAGAAGCTGGAAAAAAATTGCATTTATTATATATGGATGATTTGAAACTCTATGGTAAGTCAGAAATAGAAATCCAATCACTGACAAACACAGTCCGACTATTCAGCACCAATACTTCAATGTAGTTTGGCATGGAAAAATGTACCACTGTATCCATAAAAAGGGGCAAAATCACTGCGTGTGAGGGAATTGAAATGCCCAATGGCCAACTAATTAAATGCAATGAAAATGAAGCCTACAAATACTTAGGCATTCTGCAGTTGGATAACATCAAACATGGAGAAGTAAAAACTATTGTCAGGAGAGAGTACACCAACAGAGTTAGGAAAATTTTGAAATCTAAATTAAATGGTGGAAATACAATCAAGGCCATAAATACCTGGGCAATACCTGTTATAAGATACACAGTTGGTATAGTTAACTGGACACAAGCTGATTTGGACATTTTGGACCGAAAAACCAGGAAACTAATGACAATGCACTACAGTTTACATCCACTCGGTGACACTGATAGACTATACCTGCCCCGAATATCAGGTGGCAGAGGATTATTACAAGTGAAGCAAATAGTTGAAGAAGAAAAACATGCACTGGCTGATTATTTAAAAGAAAGTCAAGAACATCTATTAATCAAAGTAAAGAACAAAAATCTACGGAAGGCCCAACAGACGAAACAAGAATACAGAAAAGATATGATAAAATCAAAAATGGAGAGTTAGCACAACAAAGCATTGCATGGTCAATTTCTGGAAAAAAAAAGATAAAGTGGACAGTGAAAAAACTTGGTTATGGTTAACAACAAGTACATTAAAAAAAGAAACAGAGTCACTAATCCTGGCTGCGCAAGAACAAGCTATCCGAACAAATACCATTAAGGCCAAAATCGAAAAATCCTCTGATGATGCCAAATGCAGATTCTGCAAAGAAGTTGATGAAACTGTTGACTCAGCTGCTGTAAAAAAATCATGCAGACTGATTATAAATTGCGGCACAATTCAGTAGCACAAATGATGGAATTTGTGCAAAAATTACAATATTAAAACAACAAACTGGTGGGAACATAAGCCTGAAAAAGTCACTGAAAATCAGATGGTCAAGATCCAATGGGATTTTCGTATACAAACGGACAAAATGCTGGCGCATAACACACCAGACATCACACTGGTTGAGAAAAATAAGGTTATAATCATAGACATCGCAATACCAGGTGATAGCAGGGTCGACAAGAAGGAACATGAAAAAATCGCGAAATACCAGGATCTAAAAATTGAAATTCAACGATTATGGCACAAACCAGCAGTGGTAATTCCAGTGGTAATCGGCACACTGGGTGCTATTCCAAAAGCACTGGAATTACATTTAAAACAGTTAAAACTTGACAAAATCACCATCGGTCAAATGCAAAAAGCTGCACTGCTTGGATCCGCATGTACATTACGAAAATACGTTACGATGTCCTAGGCCCCTGGGTGGGGCCCGACTAGTAATCAATGCCAAATCCGGCGAAACAACTGGCCGCTGTGATACAATCGAATAATAATAATAATAATAATAATAATAATAATAATAATAATAATAATAATAATAATAATAATAATAATAATAATAATAATAATAGAGGCCTCTGACTTAATGCATAATAAAGTCAAGGAATTAACCTCAGCCAAGTACATTTGACGAATTTGCAAGATATTAAAGTCCAAACTGAGTGGAGGAAACATCATAAAAGCCATAAATACCTGGGTTATACCTGTAATTTGATACTCTGCAGGAATAATTGACTGGACCCAGATGGAGTTGGACAATTTGGGCAGAAAAACAAGGAAGCTTATGACAATGAATCATGCTTTGAACCCTAAAAGTGATGTTGACCGATTATATCTATCAAGAGCAGAGGGTGGTCGAGGACTCCTATAAGTAAAGCAGACTGTGGAAGAAGAAAGACACAGCTTGAATGATTACATCCAGAAAAGAGAAGAACCAATGATTAAGGAAGTAAATAAAGGAGGCCTTTTGAAGACAACTAAGTTAAAGCTGAATATAAGAAAGAAGTAATTGAGAAGTGAGCTGAAAATTGGGAAAAAATGGAAAAGACTCTACAAAAAACTACCCTACTTGGAACAACTTATATCCTCCGACATTACCTTAACAGTTCCTAGGTCCTTGGTTAGGACTCGAGCTGTTGAGCTATGAACCAGCCCCAAAGGCTGTGAATCTCACCCAAGATTAACCTAATAATCTGCGCACGCGCACACCGGGAACAGGCTCTAGCTGTTCCTCTGCCTCACTGCTGTCTAGCTCCCTAGGCACCTGATCACTGCCAGGCGGTCTTAGCCCCGTCTCTGCCTCCAACACAGAGCCCTCATCTGAGCCTTCCCCAGCCCCCAGGACTGGCCCATGCTCCTTCCCAACCTCCTCGCTATCCAACTTTGCTGCCAGCTCCACTGGCTGCTGGGGGCCACAACAAAAGTCATAGAAAATGAAGAATTGCTCTGGGACTTCAGAATCCAGACAGACAGGTACATGCCACAGGCACCCCTGGCCTTAACAGTTGTTGATAAGAAAGACAAGACTGAATAGTGGATGTGGCAATGCCTGGAGAAAGCAGAATAGAAGAGAAAGAACTGGAAAAGATTACAAAATACAAAGACCTACAAATAGAAATAGTATGACTATGGCAAAGGCAAGCAAGGGTAATACCAATAGCAATAGGCATCTTGGGTGCAGTCCCAAGACAACTGGAGCATCGCTTGAACACCATAGGCATTGATAAATTTGCCATCAGTCAATTTCAGAAGGCGGCTTTACTTGGAACTGTTTCCATCCTGTGACAATATCTGTAACACCATCAAAAATCCAGCTTTGCCTATCCCAGGTCTTTGGTAAGGACTCAATAGGTAGACAAAAATGCCAAACCCAGTATGAACATCTGGCTGACGGTGCAATGATTAATAATAATAGAAAATGAAAACTCTAAAATGCTCTGGCCCAGTGAGATCCCTTAGGAAAGAAAGACCCTGAAACTCTATTTGGGTGAAGTGATGGGTTCTTTTACTAACTTCTTTACTGCAGTAAAGTCATCTAGAACTAAGATTCCCATGGAAAGGGATACAATTTTTTGCCCTCATTTTAAATTGTTCAGTAAGTTGATACATTAAACCTCTAAGTAACTTTATCATAATTGACTGCAAAGATTATCTGGATTCTTTTCTCTTTTCAGGTGGACTTTCTAGCAGAAATCAGCCTGTAGAATTGCTAAACACGTCTAGAGTAAATCATATTGCATGTTCTGGTAAGAGGGAAAGTATCTTATTTTCTTATTTGTTTATTTGCAGCGAGTTAACAAAATTGGAAGAAAGTTTATTTTCTTTCACAACATTCTCATTGCAAATTATTATAGATTCTGGCTTGTCCAAATATATTTTCCTTTTGACTATTTCCATCATTTTGTATGATCATATTTGGCAAAAGAAATAAATACATGGAATGGTAACTGCTTGGAAGTAGATAGGACATAGGTGTCTTTAACCTGGTAGAAAAAAAAACAGGAACATCCCATTTTATGCACCTCCTTATACATGCTTTGTTGCTCTTGAGTTAGGCTTAATAGCTGAGTAAGGCTTTTTAAAAATTGTTGACTGTTCTGTGATTGAGATACTTGTTTCTTCAAGCAAATCTTCAAAATAATATCTAGTATCAGCTTTGCAGTAGCTTTAATTTATATTTGTTGCTGATTTTTTGTCATATTTTATAATTTGTTTTATTTAAATGATAATCACAGTACATACTGTATATTACTATTACTAGTAGCTTTTACAGTTAACAAAGAACTTCATTGTAATATAATTCGTAACAATTAAAGGTGCTACATATGAAAGAATACTGTTTATGTCAAGAATAGTCATCTTTTTTTAATTCTGAGTTTGAGAATGTGCTCAAAAATTGTTTCTGAAGAATTTGCCTGTTCATAATATGATCATTCTGATGCATATACTCCACCATTTTCTGCAAGGCAAATTGATGTGCTCCCTACCATCTCATAGACCTCAATATTTCTTTCCCAGATGGGCTCATTTTAAGATATATCATTGCACTGCTATTACTTTGAAGAAAGTTTTCTTAACAATCTCTTAAAAATGGTTTGGATAACACTACAATAAGATGGGTGCACAGTTGACTAGCCAACTTTAATAAGATTCAGATTAGTAGCTCAACATTAGATGGAAAGCAGGAACTAGTGGGATTTTGCAGGAATTTGTCATAGGACAAATAATCTTCAACTTAATGATCTGGATAATGGGACTGATTCTTTATTAAATTTGTGGATGATAAAAAACTGGGAGGTCTGGCATTGTTTAGTAATGGAATTTTTAATCTGAATTGTAGTTGTGAGTCGGGGACTACCTGTATGTGGTTGATATGAGCCAGAATATTGTCTTAATACCCCTTTTCCTGGATTCCTAACCACATTCATGCAAACATCTCAGGTTTGAAGGACTTTATAATCTGTATACATTTGTTGATTTTTCAGAAAGAGTTTCAAGGATTTTATAAGAAGCTCAATTTATCACTTTTTCAAAGAATTTGTTGCCATTCTAAGGCATGAATTAGTGTTATCCGTGAATTAGTGTCAAGCCAGTTTCCACTTTATAGTTATTTTAGCAGAGTAATGATGGCTCCATTTGTTTTTTCTCTCATGTCTTAGTGCCCTTTGCTTGGTGGAGTAGCCTTTAATATTTATTCAGCACTATCATCTTGATCTTCAGTTAGGCAGTAAAATGGAATTGTGATTATTCTCTGTGGTAGTCTCAGAAACCTAGGGGATCAGCAGAAGCTCTGCTTGTATAAAGGTGTATTACATAGAATTCACAGAAGTCCAAAGATCTATTTACAGATTTTTGTTTTGACTGCAACAGTCACATGCTCTAGTGTATTACATTTATTTATTATTCTTGAAAATCTTATCATTTGCCTTTTATGGTGAGTCATTATTCAAATTCAATATATCCCCTTTGCATTTCATATTAAAATTGCCACTATAGTTCTTTTTCCCTAGTATGAATCTTACACTGTGTTTCCCTGAAAATAAGACTCAATCAGAAAATAAGCCCTAACCTAATTTTAAGCAGTAGTGGGAGAAATGGAAGAACCAATTATCAATGGTAGGAAGAATAGCTACTATAAAAATGAATATATGGCCAAAACTAATTTTTTGTTGCAAACAATTCCTATAATGTTAGATAAAAAATTATTTAATGAATTGGACAAATTAATGATGAAGTATATCTACAGAAATAGAGCACAACAATGATGAGAACTATCTTGAATGCATTTGGGTCAATATTAAAGGTTGTGGGGGAAATGACATTGCCATAGATCTATACTGCAGGCCACCCAACCAAGCAGAGAAAGTAGATGATCTTTTTGCTAGTCAGCTAACTAAGGTATGTAGGAAGCACACCACAATAGTAATGGGAGATTTTAACTACCCTGACATCAACTGGGAAACAAACTCTGCCCCAAGTGGAAGATCCAACAGGTTCCTAACAAACCTAGCAGACAATTTTGTTTTCCCGGGGAAGGGGCGGTGGGGTAGCAGTGATTATCCGGGAGGACTTGGAGCCGAGGGAGTCCACTGTGCCACAGACGTCCGGATGTGAATCCCTTGTTGTGAAATGGGGCCCTGGGAGGCAGTTGGGCCTGCTGATAGTATACCTGGCTCCCCGCCATACATCAGCGACCCTGCCTGAGCTCCTCGAGCTGATCTCATCGGTGGCGGTTGAGACCCCCAAACTTTTAGTGATGGGGGATTTTAACCTGCCGTCGGTGGGAGAAGCATCAGAGGGGGTTCGGGAGTTCATGGCTTCCATGATAGCCATGGACCTGACTCAAATGATTCAGGGCCCGACACACGAGGGAGGTCACACCTTGGACCTTGTTTTTGTCTCTCGCCAGTGGTTGAGTGATCTGGGAGGAGTGAATTTAACCATCACTCCTCTGTCATGGTCAGATCACTCACTCCTCCGACTTGACTTCCCTGGTGCTACCCCTCGCTGCGGGGAGGCGGAACCGGAAAACACTAGATGGTTCCGCCCCAGGCGCTTGATGGAACCAGAGAGGTTCCAGACGGAGCTTGGGCCACCTCCTGCAGCCCTGACCCGCCCTCGGGTAGAGGACCTGGTGGCCGCGTGGAATAATGCGACTACCGGGGCCTTGAACCGGGTGGCGCCTTTGCGGCCTCTCCGGCGGCAACGATCCACCCTGGCTCCTTGGTTCACCGAGGAGCTAAGGGTGATGAAGCGCCGCAAGAGATGCCTAGAGAGTCGTTGGAGATCCTCCCGATCCGAATTTGACCGAGCACAGGTACGAGCCCATTTAAGGACGTACCTAGTGGCATTGAGAACGGCCAAACGTCAATATTGTGCCGCTCTCATTGCATCCGCAGAGAACCGCCCTGCCGCCCTGTTTCGGGTGTCCCGCTCCCTTCTGTTTCAGAGACCGCGGGAGGCCCCTTTACAGGGTAGGGCAGAGGAGTTTGGGAAATATCTGCAGGATAAAGTCGCTCAAATCCGGAAGGATTGGGTCCCCTTCAGTGGCCCAGTCGAGACGCCAGTGGCGAGTCTTGAGAAACCTTTTTGGGAGGAGTTTGACTTGGTTGTCATCGAGGATTTGGACAGATTGCGTGGATGGCTGCGACCTACCACATGTTTGCTGGACCTGTGTCCCTCCTGGCTTGTACTGGCATCCTGGGAGGTTACACGCGACTGGCTCCTGGGCCTAGTGAACGTGTTGGCAGGGGAGCAGAGGTCGACCCTAAGCCCCCTTACTTGTGGGGTGCCACAGGGGTCGGTCCTCTCGCCACTCCTGTTCAACACATACATGAAGCCGCTGGGTGAGATCATCCGTGGTTTCGGGGTGGGATATCATCTGTACGCTGATGATACTCAGCTGTACATTTCCACCCCGAACCACCCCAACGAGGCCGTCGAAGTGATGTCCCGGTGTGTGGAAGCCGTACGGGTCTGGATGGATGACAACCGACTCAGGCTCAACCCTTCCAAGACGGAGTGGCTGTGGGTTCCGGCTCCCCGGTTCAACCAGATAATTCCATCTCTGGCCATTGGGGGCATTCAACTCGCCCCCGTGGAGCGGGCGCGCAATTTGGGCGTCCTCCTGGATGCCAGGCTGTCCATGGATGAACATGTGACAGCCGTGGCCAGGGGGGCGTTCCACCAGGTTCGCCTGGTGCGCCAATTGCGCCCCCTATTGGACCGGGACGCCCTACGCACAGTCACCCATGCGCTGGTGACGTCTCGCCTGGACTACTGTAACGCTCTCTACATAGGGCTTCCCTTGAAATGCACTCGGAGACTGCAGTTGGTCCAGAATGCGGCCGCGCGGGTGATTATGGGGAGTACTAAGTACTCCCATGTGACACCTCTCCTGCGCGAGCTGCACTGGCTTCCTGTGGTCTATCGAGTGCGTTTCAAGGTCTTGATTACGATCTTTAAAGCGCTCCATGGCTCAGGACCTAGTTACCTGCGGGATCGTATTCTGCCCCATACATCCCTACGACTCATCCGCTCGCACAGAGAGGGACTTCTCCAGGTGCCATCCACCAGACAGTGCCATGGGGCGGCGCCTAGGAGCAGAGCCTTCTCTGTGGCGGGCCCAGCCCTGTGGAATGACCTCCCCCCGGATATTAGGACCACTACTGACCTCCGCTCCTTCCGCGTCAAGCTCAAGACCCACCTTTTCCAAATAGCTGGCCTGGCTCAACCATAACTTCGTAACGCTCCTGATGGGTTTTTTAATTTAGTAATTTTATTTAAGGGGATTTTAAATTGTGTTTTTAATTGTCTTTCACTTATAAGTCAACTCTCCTCCATGCACATATGTATATGTCTCTGTTCTTTTTGTATATATGTTTGTCTTATGTGTATTTTTATCCGTTTTGATTGTACGCCGCCCCGAGTCCTTCGGGAGAGGGTTGCGGCTAATCAAATAAAATTATTATTAAATTATTATTATTATTATTTCCAAAAAGTAGAGAAGGGAACAAGGGGATCAGCCATATTGGACTTAATTCTCACTAACAGAGAGGAAATGATAGAAGGTGTTGAAGCCATAGGAAGCCTACGGGCAAGTGACCACGCAATATTGGAATTCAACATTATGCAAACACAAGTAGTAGAACAAAGTCAAACTAGAGTCTTGGACTTTAAGAAAGCTAATTTCAATAAACTTAGAGAGAGCTTGGGAAAAATTCCATGGATGAGAATCCTCAAGGGGAAAACAACTCAAGAAGCTTGGGAAATTTTGAAAAATGAGATTACAAAAGCCCAATCTAGCACAATACCAATGAAGAAGAAAAATAACAGCTCCCAAAAGAAACCAGCATGGCTGCATACAGAACTATCCGACAAACTGAAAGACAAAAAAGGTAAGTATAAAAAGTGGAAGGAGGGGGACATAACTAAGGCAGAATATCAGCAAATAGCCCAACCCTCTAAAGATGAAGTGAGGAAAGCTAAGGCTCACAATGAAGAAAGGCTTTCCACAAAAGTAAAAATTAACCAAAAAAGCTTCTTCTAACATGTTAAAAACAAGAAAAAAGTTAAGGAAACAATTGGTCCATTGCTAGGAGAAAGTGGCAAGAAGGTGACAAGCAACAGGGAGAAAGCAGAACTATTTAACTCATGTTTTGCATCTGTCTTTACACAAAGGGATAAAACATTCCAACCTATCAAAAACAGCACCACAAAAATCAGATTAGGAACACAAATTGAAATAGGGAAGAAAATGGCAAGTGAGCACCTGTCTACCCTAGACGAGTTCAAATCACCAAGACCAGATGGATTACACCCCAGGGTTCTGAAGGAACTAGCAGACGAGATCTCAGAACCACTGAATTATATCTTTCAGAGATCCTGGAACACCGGGGAACTACCAGAGGACTGGAAAAGAGCTGATGTGGTTCCCATCTTCAAAAAAGGGAAAACAATAGATCCAGGAAACTATAGACCTATCAGCCTGACCTCAATACCAGGAAAGATTCTGGAAAAAATGATCAAGCAACGAATTTGCGAACACCTAGAAGCAAACAAAATAATAGCCAAAAGCCAACATGGATTTGTCAAAAACAGATCATGCCAGACTAATCTTATTGCATTCTTTGATAATGTGACAAAATTAGTGGACCAGAGGAATGCCGTTGATATAGTTTACTTGGACTTCAGTAAGGCTTTTGATAAGGTAGACCATAACCTACTACTTGATAAAGTAGAAGAATGTGGGTTAGACAGCATCACCGCCAGATGGATTCGTCACTGGCTGACCAACCACACTCAACGTGTAGTCCTCAATGTAACTGCATCTACATGGAGGGAAGTATGCAGTGGAGTACCCCAAGGCTCTGGTTTAGGCCCAGTACTCTTCAACGTCTTCATCAATAATTTGGATGAGGGAATAAATGGGGAACTCATTAAATTTGCAGATGACACCAAGCTGACAGGAATAGCCAACACTCCAGAAGATAGGCTTAAGATACAGAAGGATCTTGACAAACTTGAACATGGGCACTATCTAATAAAATGAAATTCAATGGTGAAAAGAGTAAGGTTCTACATTTAGGCAACAAAAATGGAATGCACAGGTACAGTATAGATGATACCTTGCTCAGTAGTAGTAGCTGTGAAAGGGATCTTGGAGTCCTAGTGGACAACCATTTAAATATGAGCCAGCAGTGTGTAGCAGCTGCCAAAAAAGCCAACACAGTTCTAGGCTGCATAAATAGAGGGATAGAATCAAGATCATGTGAAGTGTTAATACCACTTTATAATGCCTTGGTAAGGCCACACTTGGAATACTGCATTCAGTTCTGGTCGCCACGATGTAAAAAAGATGTGGAGACTGTAGAAAGAGTGCAGAGAAGAGCAACAAAGATAGTTAGGGGACTGGAGACTAAAACATATGAAGAACGGTTGCAGGAACTGGGTATGTTTAGCTTAAGAGAAACAAGGACTAGGGGAGACATGATAGCAGTGTTCCAATATCTCAGGGGTTGCCACAAAGAAGAGGGAGTCAAACTATTCTCCAAGGCACCTCATGGTAGAATAAGAAGCAATGGGTGGAAACTAATCAAGGAGAGAAGCAACTTAGAACTGAGGAGAAATTTCCTGACAGTTAGAACAATTAATCAGTGGAACAGCTTGCCTCCAGAATTTGTGAATGCCCCAACACTGGAAGTCTTTAAGAAGATGTTGGATAGCCATCTGTCTGAAATCGTATAGGGTTTCCTGCCTAGGCAGGGGGTTGGACTAGAAGACCTCCAAGGTCCCTTCCAACTCTACTATTGTATTATTGTATGGTATTTATGGCAAGGGGAAAAAAGCAAGAATAAGATTGAAAATATTGCAAGAATCTAAAAATAATGGGGATTTTGAATTAGCAGATTGGGAGCTTTATTATCAGGCATCCATACTTACTTGGTTGAAAGAGTGGATAAATCTGATACATAGAAGATTACTACTATTGGAGGGATATGATCTTCAATTGGAGTGGCACGCTTTTTTGGGGTATGATAAGAATAAAATACATAGATATTTCCAATGCATTATGTAAGAAATATATTACTTTTAATATGGGAAAAATTCAAAACAAAAAACTATAGGAAAAATTCAGTCTGGCTTTCTGTGATGGAAGCACTGATACATCCAGTTAGTTTTCTAGAAGTGTAAGTGCATGGCTGCAGCTGTCCTTGCTCATTTTCCTGGATAAGAATGGCCCCCACCGTGGCTTCCAGTGGCACTGTCGGCGTTGGAACACGCTCCCTAGGGAACGCCAGCCCTGTGACAGAGTTAAGCTGCTAGAACAGCGTAAATCAGCTGTCTGCTCACTCCCCCCTCGGGAATAGAGGTGGGGTGAGCAGACAGGTGAGGATAGAGCTCCCCAGGGTCCCCAGGAGAAATTCTGGGGCACGAAGGGGGAGAGCTCCCCAGAAGCCCGGCATAGCTCCTCGTGCGGGACGCTTCTGCTTTTGCAGAAACGAAACGTCACGACCACCCCTGCTGTCAATGTTTAAATCTATATTTGAATGATACGCAGGTAGAGCAAAACAGGAGTGAATATAATTGTAAGTACAAACCTTAATTCCGATGTAATATACTTCCCTCTGTGAAGACAAAGGGACTTAAAAGGAAGATGGCGATTGAATAACAAAGGGTGTGTCGAAAGTGAAACTTAAAAGGGACAGCACTTGTTACCTGCCTGCTAACGATGTTAAAAGACTCAAGAGTTTAAGATCAAAGAAAACAGTATTAGTTAACAAATCTGGGGGAATAGGTGGACTTTTTGGATTCAATAAACTGGCTATTGAAAAGTTTGTTTGAATATCTGGAAATGGCTTCAAAACAAACAAAACTAAGCGTTTCCCCAGCCCAGACACAGAAATTACAATCTTTATTATCCCCAGTAGAAACACAAACTCTGACACTTGAGGCTCTCCAAGCCGTTGTTTTGGAGGAAAAGATTTCAAATGTTTTTAAAGATGTGTCTGTGGAAATGTCTGGAATTAAGGGTTTAATCCAAACCCGTAATCAACAGATTAGGGAGGACATAGTAGATGCACTTAAGGGTTTACTTGGCTATGTAACATCTCTGGATGAGAAGGTGGAAGAAATTAATCAGTCTAATATCAAGTTGGAGAATAAAGTTGAGGAGACACAAAGCAAAATCGATAAATCAGAGGCAGAAGTTACAATGATACAATACAGAACAATGGAATTTGCCTTAAGAATAAGAGATCTGAAAGAACATAACCAAGAAGATCTGAGAGTTATTTTTGCTGAAGCTTTCACTCAATTAACTGGTGAACCAAAGGTAGAGTGTGCCTGGAAGATCGATAAAATTTACAGTGTCAATTCATGGATTGCCAGACAGAGACAACTACCAAGAGATATTGTAATTTATTTTGTCACCAGGAAAACTAGGAATGAAATACTGCAAGCAACTTACAAAAATAAGTTGCAAGTGGCAGGACAAGACGTGGTAGTATTGAAGGAAATCCCTCCAAAAATGTTGAGATCCAGAAAGGATTACGCATTTTTAGTGGACGAAGTTAGAAATTGCCAGATACAATATAGATGGGAGGTCCCAGCCGGATTGGTGGTGAATTACCAAGGAGAAAGATAACTCAGTTTGGAAAGCAAGAGATTTCTATAGCAATGTATTAAAGTCTGGATACACTCCATCCCCAGTATCTAGAGGAAGAAAAGAAGCAGGTGAGACCAGAGAGTAAGATATTCAGGTACAAGCAGGAGCTGCTCAAGCTCTGGACTTACCTGAGGAGACAGAAGAAATTATGGAACAAAGACAAACTCGAGTGGCCACTAAACGCAAAGAGCAAGAATTAAAGATGCAGCAAGCCCAGACAATAATCCAATAAATTACAAATACAAACACAGAAGCTGTGGGGGGAGCAAGACCGAGGGTGAAATCCCAGCAAGATTTCCAGGCAGCTCTTAGAAAGCTTGAGGGAGCTGAAGATGACAATTAAATTTCTAACCTGGAACGTTAATGGTTTAAATTCACCACAAAAAAAAAAAGGGGGGGGGAAAATCATTATCTGAAACAATTTTAAAATGATGTAATTTGTTTGTAAGAAACACATATTAGAACACACGATCAGAAATACTTGATGAATGCAAGATTGGGACCATACTTTGTGGCATCTGCTCCAGAGAAGAAAAATGGTATAGTTATATACTTCAGAAAAGATTTAAAGGCTGAATTAATCGAAGCAGATCCTCAAGGAAGATATATTGCAGTTGAACTACTAATAGAAGGAAAGAAAACACTCTTAACAGGAGTATATGCTCCTAATCAACAACAAGAAAATTTTTACAAGTTGCTTCATACTAAATTAACACAATGGGATTATAGATCGTGTATACTATTGGGTGACTGGAACGGAGTACTGGACACCATCAAAGACAAGAAGAGACTACTGCAAAATAGTCAAACACAAACAAGACTCCCTAAATTCTTTTTTGAGTTGATGGATGATATGGAACTGAGAGACATTTGGAGAGAATGGAATGTTAAAGAATGGGATTTTACATTTTTTTAATTTAAGGTTAAATATTTAGGAGTTTACATTACAACCTCAAATGGTAAATTATATAAGTATAATTATGAACCATTATGGTATAAAATACAGACAGAGATGAATAAATGGAAAAAATTACAATTGTCTTTACTGGGAAGGATAGCAGCAGTAAAAATGAATGTTTTGCCTAAGTTTCTATTTCTCTTTCAAATGATACCAATACTTTAAAAAGATGCAAATTTGGAAGAATGGCAGAAAGGTATTAATAACTTTGTCTGGGCGGGAAAGAAACCAAGAGTAAAACTTAAAACAATGCAAGACATACGGGAAAGAGGAGGTTTGAAAATGCCTAATTTAAAATTATACTATGAAGCAGTAGTTTTATCAACAATTAGTGATTGGATTAATCTATCAGGATAGAATACTGAATATTGAGGGATATGATTTGGTATATGGTTGGCACACTTATTTAATATATGATAAGAAGGCGGATAAGATTTTTAAAAGCCATATATTAAGGAATGCCCTATTGCGTGTCTGGAAAAAATACCAATATAGGTTAAATGATAAGATACCTATGTGGGTAGTACCCAGACACACGTTAGAGAATATAAGTATAGAACAAAAACAGGATGTAATTACATATAGAGAACTTCTTAATATAGAGAGAGGTGTACTACAGTTAAAGCCTTTGAACGTATTAAGAGAGGAAAGGGTAATTCAAATCTGGTTCCAGTATGGACAGTTACAAGCTAGATGGAAAAAAGATCAGACAATTGGTATTACGCAAAATGAGGATAGTTTGGTAAAACAAATTAGGGACCAGAGTCAAATGCATATAAAAAGGTTGTATAATATACTGATAGAAAAAGATTCTGAAACAGAGTTAATTAAAGACTGTATGATAAAGTGGGCACAAAATTTCGAAGAGCCAATAATGATGGAAACATGGGAAAAGATTTGGGTAAGAAATGTAAAATTTAAGCAAGCTCAGAATTTGAGAGAGAATTTTTATAAGATGATGTATAGATGGCATTTAGATCCCAAAAAATTATCTTGTATGTATCCGAATTTACAACCTAAATGTTGGAGATGTGATTGTACTGATGCTACGTATTACCATATATGGTGGACTTGCAAAAAAGTCAAAGCATTTTGGATAAAAATATGGTGGGTTATTCAAAATATACTTTAAAAAAAGATAAAGTTCACCCTCCAGTTGTTTTTGTTAGGTATAATTACAGACTGTACAGTTATAGAGACTAATTTGATTTTGAAGTTAACGACGGCAGCAAGATTTTTGGTGGCGCAGTACTGGAAGAGGGAAGAATTGCGTACTATTCAAGAATGGACGCTAAAAGTAGTAAATCTAGCAGAAATGGCCAAAATTACAGCATATTTGAAGGACCATTCGGATGAGAAATATAAGTTGGAATGGAGAAGATGGATTGACTATATTCAAAATAAATATCGGATTAGGAAATTTCAATTAGCTTATGAGTGAAGGCACAAAGAATATTACAATTTACCTAAAATTAGCTTAACAAAAGGAGAATTAAAGCACCAGAGGAGGTAGGATGTCAAAATCAGTTATCTTATGTTAGCGTATGATTGTTAAATGTTTATACCCTGTATTTTGCTCTGGGAGGTTGGGGGGGAGGGTCAGAGGGTGGGAAAGGGAAGGGGTAATATTTGTAAAATTTGTCAAAACCTTTAATAAAAAAAAAAAGACTGGCGCAACGGCAAAAAGTCTCTTTAGCTTTTCAAAAGCTGCTTGGCATTCAACAGTCCAATTCAAGGGTTGACTCGATCTCGCCTCCTCCCCCCTTTTTTTAACAGGTTTGTGATAGGCCGTGCTATCTGTGCGAATGTGGGAATGAATTTCCTATAAAAGTTGTCTACATTCCAAACACCTGCACAGTGTGATATTGGGGGGTGGCAGCAGGGTCTCACGATCTGCAGACAGAGTCTTGGCATTCCATCCCCATCCCTGACATTCCAACCACCTCCCTCGCGATTGTTGTCAAGCTGAGAGCGAAGAAGTAACTAGGTGAAAGAGCAGCTAACTCTTGACAAAAACTTAATATTTGAAAAACAGACTTCAGATAAAAAATTCTGTCAATGTATCTACTGTGCTATGGAAAATGCAGCAGCTTTTTTTATGCTACATTCAAATAGATAAAAAGTTAAATAATTTTATGCTTGTAATATTGACATTCTAAAATGTGATTGATATTAATAAAATTATTTTCAATACTTTAAGCTTTATAAATAATATAATGTTAATAATGTATAACTGCATTACATACATTTTATTGAAGTGAACATGAAAATAAAAGTAAAATAGAATATCAAGATTTATAACAATAAAAGGGGGGGGGGAAAGACAGAAAATAGGCTTTAGTGTGAAATTTATACACTATTATACACTATTAGGTTTTCAAATTCCAGACACCACTATTTAATATGTCATAAGGCAAATATTGTGTAGTTTACTGAATAATAATTGCAGGTGAATGGACTTTTTCTTTTTTGTAGTTGATGTGTCTGCAACAGTACCTTTGCAAGTTTCACCTATGGATTTTCACTTGGATCATCAGTTCTCCATATCAGTGACTGAACCTACATTACGTGAACAGCAGCTCCAACAGGAATTGTTAGCCCTCAAACAAAAACAACAAATCCAGAGACAAATCCTCATAGCAGAATTCCAGAGACAGCATGAACAACTTTCTCGTCAACATGAAGCTCAACTACATGAACACATAAAGGTGTGTGATGCAGCTTGAAGGGCAGATGTTGGGTATGTGTGCAAGCCTGTGGTTCCTATATATTTATTGTATTTTTAAAAATGTGTGTGTGTGTGTGTGTGTTTGCTTCCCTGACTGACTGATGGATTGACTGGAGTATTACTCTTGCTGATGTGCAAGAAATTCAGTTTCCATAGTGTCTCAGTGAGTAAGTGAACAACGATAATAAACAAGGGAGTTTTGTGTGGGAGGAAAGGGGAGATGATCCTCCTCCTCTTTTTCCTCTTTTTTGTTCTAGTTCAGAAAGATGGTATCGGGAAACTTAGAACCAGGGCAAGTAACATGGGAAAAACATTGTGAATTTGGCTAGAATGCTCAGTGAGGATGTTGCAAACCACATGAACAGCAAAGGAAATATGATCAGCAAATGTGTCTTTCTTCTACAAGTGCTAGCGTATTGGAAGAGTAAATTAATGCTATGCTACCATACATGAGGAAAAAATAATTTTCTGAACAGCACAGCTAAAGCTCTTCAAGAGAAGGGAAAAACAGAGGACAGGGAAATTTCCCTTTGGTAGAGACCAACATATGGAAAATGTAGTCCAAAGAAGCATTCAGTACCAGTAGAGTTCAGGAACTGATGCAGGCTCTCTCTTCAGAGGACACAAAATGCTTAAATCCCCATGGATCAAAGAAACTTAAGAGCTGCTTTGAGAAAGAGAAAAGGTGTGCCAAAATGGTGGGTGAGCCCATGTTGAGAGGGAGAGAGATGGCTGTATACAGTGCAGATTAGAAAAAAAACTATTAAAATCAGTTTGCTTCAACTCATATAATTGTAAGGTTGGAAGGGACTAGAAGTCATCTAGTCCAACCCTCTGCACAGAAAAGGAATACTCACAATATTGTGGATAAATGGCCATTTTTTCCTTAAAAACCTTGATTATGGAACATCCACAAATTCAGGAGACAAGCTGTTCTTTAGGTAAAACATGTCCAATTTCTATATCTGTTCTTTATATATGGAATTTAACTTCCAAGCCCCTTATAATCTTTGCTACATTCTTTTCTGTACTCTTTCCAGTTCCTCAGCATTGTTTTAGCATGGGATGACTAGAAACGCCAGGGAGAAAAGTCTTCCATAGGGCAGGGGCTGCCAAAGAAAAGACACACTTCCTAGATCCCATAAGATGGCAACATTTAAAAGAGCAGGCCCACTCTATCCAATCTGGTAGGATGGGCAGATGGCTTTAGAGAGAGTTATTACTGTAAATAACTTGGTCCTGTGCCATTTAGAGATTTAAAGGTATTGTATTTTCAGAGTATAAGATGCTCCAGAGTATAAGACGCATATTAGTTTTTGGGGAGGAAAACAAGAAAAAAAATTCTGCCTCTGCCTACCAGGTATTCATCTGGCTAGTGTCCTTGCAGCAAATAGCAAAGCTTCAGCACATTATTTCAGCTTGATTCAGCACGAGTAGCTGATTGGCAGCTGGATCGGCCTCCTGGAATACTTCCAATCAGATATTCCAGGCTGCAGGGATCACCACAGCCCATCGCCACATCCATGCCTTGCGTTTTTGGCCTCCGTGCCAAAGCACTCCATTTTAGACCCGTTCCAGGCTGCGGGGCTCACCACAGCACATCGCTGCCGATTGTTGCCTCCATACATCACATTTTTGGCCTACGTGTGTTGCATTTTCAGCCTCCTCACACCCCGTTTTTGGCCTCTGTGCATTGCTGCCGCTGCCACTCCCCATTGCCTAGAACCACCTGAAAACATGACACACAGAGACCAAAAATGCAATGAATGGATCACCCTCTTTTAGAGGGGAAAAAATGCATCTTATATTCTGAAAAATGCAGTAATAATTAACACCTTGAATTGTGCCCTTAAACAGCAATATTTAAATCTTACCTTCTCAATAGAGGTGGAGATAGTATCCATGCATCGGTTGACATTGTCCGTCTTCTGATTGGACTGAGTCTGATTAAAGACAGTTAAGACACACACCCTGTTGCTAGCCTTACCCAGCTATTCGACTCAGTCCACGTCAGAGGACAGACGTGTCATCGTTAGCTCCTTTGTATGATTATTATTACCACTGTAAGTTAATAGCTTCTTATATTGTCTCATAATATTGCATTGGATTGAGGAGTGTAGGATTGTTTGGTCTGCCTGTCCAGCGGGCTGGAGTAAAAGGGACTATGCCCTTGCTCACCCTTTGGGGCATCTGGCTGCCCAGGGACAATTGACAGAGCGGGAGAGAGTGGAGCGCTCTTTGTCTGTGCCACTAAATGAGGCACAGATCCTCGTGGTTTTGTCCTGCGGGCTGAAAGTCATGTCTGTTAATTTCCTGAAAGCCGCGGCTGCCTCATTTCACCCAGAGACTTTGACAGCTAGCCAGAAATGCCTGGGCTGAGATGTCGGCTGTCAGCGCAGACTTAAAAGCTTTCAGGCTTTCGGCTTGGCTTATCTGCAGCATGGGGAGGTGGCTGGAGAGTGCGAAATGCGCAGAGAGGTTTCCCTTGGCTGTGTGAGCTTGGATCGTCGCCATGCGGTTCTGGCTGACAGCCCTTTGATCCCTCGTGGTCGGCCTTGCTGGCAGCGATAAGGAAAAGCCTTTAAAGTGCCAGCAAGGGCAAATGAGCCCCGGGGGAGCGAGCAGTTGATTTAAGCCTCTCTGAGCCTTTTATTTACCATTGCCTCAGCCTCTGAGCAGTTTATTCACATCTACCTCAGCCTCCATTGCATCTGTCACTCGAGGGCCATTAAAAAAAATGTGAGACACCATTTTGTTGCTGTTATTCTCCTGTCAAAATGGTGGAGGCAAGTTCTGCATTAGCTGCCAAGGCCCTAGTCAATGCTGAGGGACTTAGCAGTCTGGGGTAGTGCCTTCCAATCAGGAGCTCCTGACTGTGGCAGACCCATCTATCTTCCAAGACCCCATAGAGAGTAAGAGGCCTGAAAAATCATCTGGCCACTCATCCAAAAACAAAAAGTCCTCATCCAAAGATGATAAGGCCTCAAAGTCAACTTCCAAGTCTGGGAAGTGGAAAGACAAGGCAACTGATAAGCAAGGCTCCAAGTCTGCGACTCACAGGCCTTCCTCTTCCTCATCTAAAAGGGATCAGGCATCCCAGGCCAGCACCAGCAGATCCTTTCAGATATCCCTTATCAGGTTGGATCAAGATCCTCGGCCTTTTAGCCCACTGTTCCCGATAAATACCTCAGGCCTGTGGGAGTCAGGCACGGATGGCAGGCTGAGGGTTGCAGTCCTGTTGAGGCTACATTCACCCCTACTGCAGCTGGTCTTCGCCCAGATGTGCAGATGACTCCCTTGGCCTTGCCCAATATACAGGACATAATAGCATCGGCCATCAGCCTGGGCATTGATGCTTCACTACAGCAAGGGTCGGGAGCAGTCCCATCAGTGGCTCCCGTAGCCTCTCTGATTGCAGTTCCAGTCCTAGCGGTGCAGAGGGCCTTGTCTCCAACTCAAGCTCAGTGTAGTCCATCACCTGTCTTGGAGGACGGGGAGATTAAGGAGGCAGAATTCTCTGGAGATGAAGAGGCAGTTCCGGAGAAGCCTTCATTCTCAGGCCTGATCCAGCCAGACCATTTTATGACTCTCCTCACCAAGGCTAAAGATTCTGCCACCTTTGATGTACAGGCGACAACGCCAGTGCCTATTGCAGCTTCCGCATCAACACTCCTTTTTTACTGAACACACTGTAGAGTTGGAGATTGTTCCTGCCCCAAAGTTGTTTCTCGATGTTGTACAAAGACTATGGGCGTCCCCAACATTGGACCCTACGCCATCATCTTTAGATTAAAAATTTTACGTGGCCAATGAACTGGGACAGCTCCTGCAGGTTCCTGCGATCGAGGCTCCAGTAGCGGCCCTGTACACAGTAACCACCATGCCAGGATCGCAGGAGGAGGTCCTCAAGCTGACCTCACAATGCAATGCTGTCATCAAGCTGCGGCTTGGGCATTGCGAGCCTCTACCCCAGTGTAGTTCTTCTCCTGGTTGTGCCTCTTTTGGCTCCAACAGCTCCAGCAGAGAATCCCAGCAGCTGATTCAAGAGCCCATCAGGACCTAAATAAGATCATGGCGGTAGTCCAGCTGATGTGACCCTCAATGCCACCAAATTTACATCCAGGGCCATGGCCTCCTCTGTTGCATCCCATTGCTTACTGTGGCTGCACCAATGTCAGGCGGACATGAGGCATAAGTCGAGTTTCGCATTGGCCCCCAACAAAGCGGGCTCCCTGTTTGGAGAGGCTCTAGAGCCACTTCTTACAGAGAACAAAGATAAAAGAAAAAATTTGCCTTCAGCTTCCCAGAAGGGGGCTCCCCACACAACACCGTATACCAGAAGGCAGGTCTTTCGGGCACATGACTACGATACCTCCTTTCGAGGCCATGATTATGGTTCCCCAGGTTTCAGAGCCCAGGGGGGCTTATCACCAGAGGCAGTGACAACAGGCCTATAGATACCAGAGGGGCAACCTGGCCAAGAAGCCCTATCGAGGGGGGGGGGGGGGCGGAGGTCACGGTTTCCGCAAGTCATAGATCTCACCAGACCTCCATTCCCATCGGGGGGTGTTTGGCATTTTTTGCAAACCGATGGGACGAAATTACCTCCAACGACTGGGTATGGTGTACGGTTAGGTCGGGCTTAACTCTAGAATTCCTCTCCACCCCCCCCCCGAGTTTCTTTATTCATTGCCCGGTATCCCACTACCCGGACAGACAAACCCTAATGAATTCAGCAATACATTTCCTGGACATCAGGGCTGTCCAACTGGTTCCGGCTGACCAATTACATCAGGGTTTTGATTCTATTCTTTTTGTTATTCCCAAGGCCTCAGGGGGTTGGAGAGCAATTCTAGACCTAAAACGGCTCAACCGTCATTTGAAATATTCGCGGTTTAAAATGCACTCTTTGCATTCTATTTTAGAAGGGGTGCAGGAGAGTGACCTCCTCACATCAATTGACGGAGGTTTACCTGCACATCCCTATTCTACATGAACACTGCAAGTTTCTGAGATTCGGTTACAGGGGCGGCACTATCAGTACAAGGCGCTGCCATTCGGCCTTTCCTTCGCTCCCCGGGCTTTCACCAAGGTATTGGCAGCATTGGCAGCACATCTGAGGGCTTTGCCCATGTGTGTCCAATGCTACCTCAATGATATGTTATTACAATCCAGTTCAATATCTGGAGCAAGGCAGGACTTAGAGGTAACAATATGCATCTTGGAGGCCCACTGGTTCTCTATAAATAGAGACAAAAGTCATCTTAAACCCTCCACCCGGATCTTACACCTGAGGGCGTGGATTGATTCTGTTTCTGGGCAGGTTTTCCTGTCACAGGATAGGTAAGTGGGTATTAAGCAACTGGTTGGGGAGGTTTTGAGTCAGCGCAGGGCCCCCCTGGCCACCTTGTCCCACTTGCTGGGGAAATTAGTGTCGGCTATCAACATCATTCCTTGGGCACGCCTACATACTAGGGACCTACAGTGGTTTCTCTTACCCTTTCAGAAAGCTCACAGGAGTACATCACTGTTGAAGGTCACTGTTCCCACGGAGGTCCTCCACTCTCTCCGTTGGTGGAGGTTGACAGCCATCACCAGGGGCTACCACTTCAGGGTCGTTCACAGGGTGACAGTCACCACGGACGCCAGCCTGTATGGCTAGGGGCTCATCTGCAGGTGCAAATGGCCCAGGGACAATGGGACCAGGTGGGCAGGACTCACAACATAAACTGGTTGGAACTCACAGCCATCCACCTGGCCCTCCAGAGTTTTCTCGGAACTGTTGCTGGCCAACACATGTTAGCCTTGATGGACAACGTGGCCACCAAAGCCCACGTGAACCGTCAGGTGGCACAAGGTCCAGAATCTCATGAAGGAAGCCAAAGAACTGGACCTCTGGGTGGAGAGGCTCTTGGCTTCTTTGACAGCAGAACACATCTCGGAGGTGGTGAATGTTCGGGCCGACTGGCTCAGCCGAGCCAAGGTGGACCATGCGGAGTGGCGCCTCCATCCTCACCTATTCCAACAGATCTCAGATCGGTTCGGCTCACCAGTTGTGGACCTGTTCGCCACCCCACACAACACACAGCTCCCCTGCTTTTACGCGAGGTTTCGGATGCAAGGAGCAGAGGCGACAGATGCTCTCAGGCGTCATTGGCCCCCTGGACTTCTTTATGAGTTTCCCCAGCTGCCCCTGATTACTCGGGTGTTGCGCAAGGTGATCACCGAAAAAGCAGAGGTGATCCTGGTGGCCCCGCATTGGCCGTGTTGGCCTTGGTTCATCGACCCACAGACCTTGTTGGTGGCCAGACCCTGGAGGATCCCTCAGGCCAAGGGTGCCCTCAGCCAGGGGTCGCTGGAGCATCCAGACCCTCAGTGGCTCCAGCTGACCACCTGGCATTTGAGCGGGACACTCTGAGGGAGGACAGTTTTTCCTCCAGGGTCATAGGCATGATCCAGGCCTCCAGGAGGCCTTCCACGGTCCGCATATATGGTGCTACATGGTGTAATTTCTGCAAATGGCGTGACACCAAGACTATCCATCCTACAATGGCTTCTGTGCCCCAGGTATTGGAATTTCTCCAAGATGGACTGGAGAAAAGGTTATCACCCAATACACTGAGATGGCAGGTAACTGCTCTGGCCACGATTCTGACTTGGGGGGGGCTTTTATCCCACCACCAGACCGTGAGGAGGTTCCTGAAGGGGACAGTCAACTTGATACCACCAGTGGTTCACCGCTACCCCACATGAAATTTGTCTAAAGTTTTATCAGCTCTAATAGGGGCGCCCTTTGAACCCTTACGCTCTGTAGAACTACAGTTCCTTATGTGGAATGTGGCATTCCTGGTGGCCATCACCTCTACCAGGAGGATCTTGGAACTGCAGGCTCTTTCAGTGAAGGAGGATCTTTGTACTTTCCACACCGACAGGGTGGTACTCTGGGTAGAACCTTCCTTTATACCAAAGGTTTCCTCCTGGTTCCACAGGGAGCAGGAGGTCGTTTTGCCCAACTTCTGCCCTTCGCCTAATCATCCCTTGGAGAGACGGTGGCACAAGCTGGATTTGCGACGTGCCCTTAAGGTCTATATCAGTCGCACTTCTGACTTTAGGAGGTCGGAAACGCTGTTTGTGTCATTTTAGCCAGTGACCCTAGGTCAGAAGGTGTCTGCCTCGACCATCGGCAGGTGGCTTCGCAGCTGCATAGCTAGGGCATATAGTTGACAGCATGAGCTGGTGCCAAGAGGCATAACTGCGCACTCCACCAGAAGTGCGGCTACTACAGCAACCTGGGTTACACAAGCTTCGCTGGATGAGATCTACACGGCGTACACCTGGGCTTCACCTTCCCTGTTCATTATGAACTATAAAATAGATAAATTTGCATCTGCAGAGGCGGCCTTTGGCCGTAGGTCATATAAGCGGTCCATTCGGCCGCACCTGTTTCTGATCAGGACAATAGTGCTTGGGTATGTCCCATGCATGGATGCTAACTCCACCTCTATTGAGAAAGGGCGTTGGTACTTACTTGATATGCCTCTTCTAATAGGATAGAGATAGCATCCATCCCCTCCCTGCTCTCCGACTGATCTGATTTATGACCTATTCTGATATTCCCTTGATATCTTGGATTTCTGTATCTCAAAGAGAGTTATGATTCAAGTTGTTCATGGTAGAAGTATTCTTTGTTAAGACTTAATTGATGATGAGTTATTGTTTACTAAAGTTATGGTTCAATAACATGCTGAGTCTGTCTAAGCTTTTTCTTTGCCAAATAGCTGGGTAAGGCTAGCAACAGGGGGCGTGTCTTAACTATCTTTAATCAGACTCAGTCCAATCAGAAGGCAGACAATGTTAGCCCATGCATGGATGCTATCTCCAATCTATTAGAAGAGGCATATCAGGTACGTACCAACACTGTTTTTATGGCACGATTAAAGCTTTTAAAGTGAATGTAATTTGATAGCTTATTATATATTTTGTGTAGAATTCATATACATATATCTGCAAAAGTTTTCAAAATTTTAATACTGTCAGTATCATTATCAGCCTGCTGCCTTGTTGGGTTCCTGCCATCAAAGGGGAAGGGAGGGGGGAGGAATTTGGGGCAATCCACACTTGTATATCCAATGGTGGGAAATGAGGAAGAGGGAAGTAACAAGGGAAGAAGACAGTTCATCAAACCAGCTTGTATCAGGATCTTCAAGGCTGTTTCCCCTGAGAATGGAATGTTACCAGTTTCATACCTCAGAGTTTTTCAAAATGTCATACCGGCATCACATTGGCTGGTGGGAGGACTGCTCATGGGGGAGGGATTGGGAGTTGGAAAGAATAGCTTTGTATTTTGCACGGGAACACCAGGTTCTGCCTGACTTTGCGGTAACCAATTTCATTCAGTAAAAGTTCCTTTGCTTCAACTAAATGGAGTCACAGGTTTTACTTTCCTGAGAAAACAAACTGGGGCAGGTCTGACAAATACAGTGTCTCACATTTTTGTGGGAATCTTTTATTTCAAAAATACCTTTCAAAAAGACTAATTTGTCAATTAAAGAACTTGAACTTTATGATTTTATCATTATGGTTCATCTCACAGTTACCCACATATTCAGATTGGATTTGGCATTTTTATCCACTTGTTTAATCCTTCCCAAGGATCTGGGATAGAAAGATATTGATGGTTTATGGTACTAGAGATATCATCACAGGATTTGAGCTTCCTTTTGCAGTTAACTGATGGTAAATTTGTCATTGTTAATGATGTTCAAGTGGTGATCCAGTTGCTTTGGGATTGCACCTATTATTATTAATACTACCTCTGCTTTCTTTTGCCACAGTAGTTCTATTTCTATTTGCAGGTCTTTGCATGTTGTTGTCTTCTCCACAAAATACAAACAACTGCAAATAGAAATTTCATCAGAAATTTCATTTCAACTAAACACATTTAGTTCTGTAGTTTGCTGTTGCCTCCTTTATTTTGGTGGCAGGCTTCCAGGATTCTCTGACTTTTCTATTATTTACATGGCTGATAAATTCATACAAGTTATCCTCAAGAAATGACAGGCCATTTAATGACTGTTCAAAACAATGATCAACACCCAAAACTACATACAAACTTGTTTCAAAATTATGACAGATGAAATGTTCCTGTGGTCATTCGCAGATGCTGTGCCCTCCCCTGCCTGTCTTCCCTCCCATCCCCTGTAGTGCTTAGGCCTGTTCCCCATGCCTCCTAGAAGCAGCTGCCATTTTCAGCACCCCTAAAATAGCAACTACTTACCAAGCTTTCTGTACCGATGCTAAATTGGTCCTTAAGACAACTTCAGGATGAGCTTCCCAAAACCTTTCCCTTGCTTAATCTTCTTCCTCCTCCCCCAAGCCACATTTCTTCAATAAAAAATCAAAAAGCTGGGAGGGACAGATTTGTAAAACTCCCCCACCCTTCCCAATTAAGTGCTAAAATTAAACTCCCCTTCTCCCCTCCAACCAATATCCCTTTTTAAAAACCTTACCTGACTGATTGACTGTCTATAGTGGGCAGTCTACAGTTTAGCCTTTAAATCCTAGCTTTAAATAACCTATCCTTAATAATTTTACAATTTTTGGTTTGCTTTTTTGTTTACTTCAGGGGAAAAAAACTGCAGAAAGATTTTCTTTGAGGGAACATCCCACAAACTTTACATCATATTGCAATGGAATGATCTCCTTAGAAGATTCTCTGGATCCCTGCAAGAACTACATTATCTTGTGGGCACCATTGTCCAATAGTTAAATGATACAGATATTGGGCCATAGGCTTAGCTATTCTAGTAACTGCTCATACGTAATTTAATTTTATTCATCATTCATATTGGGTGTTTTTAAAATAATTAACAGAATAACAGAGTTGGTAGGGACCTTGGAGGTCTTCATATCCTCCTCTGATATACCATTTCAGACAAATGGTTGCCCAATCTCTTCTTAAAAATCTCTAGTGTTGGAACACCCACAACTTCTGGATTCATGTCCTTAATTGTTCTGTCAGAAAATTTCTCCTTAGTGTTAAGTTGATTTTCTCCTTGATTAGTTTTCATTCATTACTTATAAGGTGACCAACTTTTTTACAATGAAAAGGAGGACAAATAGATTGGAAAAAAATATCGTAAATAAAAAAAATATTTTATTCATTGCAACAATAATACACTAAAATATGATATATGCATAATAAAAACATTTGTAACATTTTATATTGTAATTATGCTTACATGCCTGTTAATTATTATTTAAATGAGTACTTTTCCATTGAATTGCCCCCAACTGCAATACAAAATTCTCCTCTGCAAATATTGCAGAAAACAATGGCATCTTTCTTTGATATGAGGAATGGAAATTCCTTTTTCAATTGATCGTTGAAATGGCGTTTCCTCTTTTTTTATTTTTCCATCCCTAAATGAAATTTAAAATTAAAAATAAAATATAAAGCTACATGAACGATGCAGGCACATTATGAATAAATAAAATTAATTATTACAACTGAAACTTTAATAACACAAGCGAATAAACTTCACTAAAATTTAAATTTAAATTATGTTACACTTCTGTTGACAACAGGGTTGTATAAACTTGTAAATAAAATTATACATATTTGGAAATTATTAAATAGATAATGAATTAATAAAACGTGAATTGTACTTACCTCTGTATAATTGAATATTCACTGAGAAAGAAATAATTACCATGAGTCATTCAATTGTTGACGTGCCGTGAGTCTACTGCGTGCATATGTGCCATGTTGTGTTTCGGTAAGAAGTAAACAAAGCCACTTGCGCGCGGCACTCTCTCTCAAGGTCTCCCGTGCGGAGTGCATGTGTCTCATAATCGCATCTTATACTGCACTATACCGAGCCTTGACGAATTGTCATGTCAAATACAAATACGTCACATAACGTGCAACAGATTAGTCTTCAAATATCGAAAAGGAGGACATGTAGGACACTTTTCGAGGGAGGACAGAACTTACAAAAGAAGTAATACACCTTATTACTTCTTATCCTACTTTCAGGTGGTTTGGGGGGAGGGATCTAAGACAACTTACCATGGACCACTTGCTGTTGGACAACTCATCTGGGGAGAATTCAGTGCTGTTTCATTCAGTTACTTTTATTATTGGTAGCCATGTTTCATTGAAATTGTAACTCTTGTATTTCTAGATTCTTTGTTTTATTATTATTGACTGTGGTTCCATTTAAATTAATTTAACTTTTGTATTTGTTTAATTGTCCTGCGGTAAGTCCCACAGTGTGTTGGCTGTGACCAATTGTCTCATGGCCAGTTGGCCATGGCAAATTGTCTCATTCTGCTTTAGAGAATAGGATGCCCTTCTATGTGCAGCCCATTAGATATTAGAAAACTACTATCATGTCACTTCTGGTCCTTCTTTTAATTAAACTAAATATACCCAATTTCTCCAGCCATTTTTCATATGTTTTAGCTTCCAGTTCCCCAATTGTCTTTGTTGCTCTTCTCTATAGTCTTTCTAGAGACTCAACATCTTTTTTTTATATTGTGGTGACCAAAACTGATATAATATTCCAAGTGTGGTCTTATGGAGGCATTATAAAGTGGTACTAGCTCTTCATGTGATCTTGATTCTACTCTTAATACAGCCTAGGACTATGTTGGCTTTTGTGACAGCTCATCTAAATCATTAATGAAGATATTGAACAGAACATAGCCTAACATACGGCCTTGGGATACTCTGCATGCTTCCATCCATATAATGCTATTCCATTAAGGATTATATATTGAATGTGGTTGGTCAGCCAGTTACGAATATACAATTTTTAAAAACACTGCTTACTCTGTCTTAACAAAAGTGACATTAACACGGTATCCTTAAATATACAGTAATATCTCCCTTCCAGATAGTTACCTATAAATAAGTTGACACTTGAGGATGAAGGTTTGTTCCCCAAGCTTGTGGATTGGTTTCTGAACATTTCATTACCAGGCTAGGTAACATCTTCAGCAGAGTTTAGGAGATATCAGTGTTCTTGTGTTAAAAGGGCTTCAGGTATGGGTGTGTCAATTAAGGTAATGGGTCAGCTGTGAGTCACCGGTGAATCTTGTGATAGGGCTTGTGATAAAGAGATTCCATCTATTATCCCTTGTCTGACCTTCAAGTGCCTTGGAAAATAACTTGAACGCTTCCTCTCTGTACGCCTCAGATATTGGAACGCTGCTATCATGTCTCCACTGGTCCTTCTGTTTACTAGGTTAGCCATGCCCACTTCCTGTAACCATTCTTCATATGTTTTAGTCTCCAGTCCCCTAATCATCTTGGTCTTCTCTGCACTTTTTTAGAGTTTCAACATCTTTTTTATAGTGTGGTGACCAAAACTGGATGCAGTATTCTAGATGTGGTCTTACTAAGGCTTTATAGAATAGTACCTCACTTGATCTTGATTGTATCCCTCTGTTAGTGCAACTCAGGTGTCAGGGTTCCACCTGACATTAGGATTTCTTTGGCTTTTTTGGCTGCCGCTGCACACTGCTGGCTCATATTTAGCTGGTTGTCCATTAAGACTCCAAGATCCCTCTCACAGTTACTGCTATTATTAAGCCTGGTTTCACCCAGTCTATATGTGTCCTTTTGGTTTTTCTTGTCTAAGTGTAAGACTTTACTTTTCTGTACATTGAATTTCATTTTGTTAGATAGGGCCCAGTGTTCAAGTTTGTCAAGAGCCATCTGGATCTTGAGCCTATCATCTAGGGTGTTAGCTATTCCAGCCAGCTTAGTATCATCTAAGTTGTTTATGAAGATATTGAAGAGTACTGGGCCTAAGTTGGAACCTTGTGGTACCCTACTGCTTACTTTCCTCCATGTAGATGTAGACCCATTAAGGACTACTCATTGAATACGGTTTGTCAGCTAGTTACAAATCCATCTGGTGGTGATGCTATCTATCCCAGGAGTGTCAAACTTGATTTCATTGCGGGCAGCATCAGGGTTGTGTTTGACTTCAGAGAGCTGGGTTGAGGTGAAGGTCATGGTAGGTGTGGCCGAGGTAGATGTGGCCATGGTGGCCATTTGACACAGGCTCAAGATACATTTTTCCCCTTCTCTTCAGTTCACCTCCCAATGATCCTGACCTGATATAATCTTCTTATCACAAGACCCATCACAAGTATCACTGATGACTCACAGGTGACCCATCACAAAACTCTCACTTGATGCAGTCACACTTGAAGCCCTTAAAAACAGAAGAACACTGACACTGACATTCCCTAAACTCTGCTGAAGATGTTACCTAGCCTGGTAACAAACATTCGGAAATCAACCCACAAGCTCGAAGAATGAACCTTCACCCTCATCCTACACCTGAGCTACAGATTCCTGTTTTGTAGAAGTTATGGATTTTTAAAATTATGGTGGTTTTTTAAAAAGCAATTTATGATACAGAATTATGTTGCAAAAATACTGTTTAGTATGCTTGCTAGAGTCTATGGTGTAATATTATCTTTTCATTTTCTCTATTGGTTTCTTATTTAAAATGTAATTTTGTCCTTGATTTAAAATGCTTTATTTTGATAGGTAGCAAGATGACATTTTAAGGACTTGTGTGGTTAAGGGTTGTGTGCATTTTTACCTTTTCTCTATTTTCTTGGCGTAACAGCAACAACAGGAGATTTTAGCAATGAAACATCAGCAGGAGCTATTGGAACACCAGAGAAAATTAGAACAGCATCGGCAGGAGCAAGAGTTGGAGAAACAACACAGGGAACAGAAACTCCAGCAGCTTAAAAACAAAGAGAAAGGAAAAGAAAGTAAGTAAAAGCATGCTAGGTATTATGTTTATGTAATAGATATATTTCTCTGCTGCAAAAATATAAAAAAAGAACTTGTACTTCATTGACTGCTCCTGCCCCTTTAACCTGAATAAACTGGGAGTCTAATTTATTGATAGCATTGAAAGGTATACAATGAGAATTGCAATCCCAATGTAGCCAAAGGATATTCACCACCTGCCTAAGCAGAGGGTTGGATTAGAAGACCTCCAAGGTCCCTTCCAACTGTTATTCTATTTCTATTTCTCTTGAGATGAACTTCAAAGGTTTTCTGCTGTGAATGGAGATTTTGCTGGTTTTTTGGTTGCGACAAATGAAACAAAAAATTATATTTGCAATTTAGATATTTGTAATCTTCCTCTTAAGATTTCAGATTTTATATTCTATGTTTTGTATTTTACTCCATTCCTTTTTGTTAAAATATGATGTGAATGTGCCATACAATAAATAATAAACCATAGTGAAAACATTGCGAGGATTATGATACTATTATTGGCAGTGGTGAGATTCAAATAATTTAACAACTTTTCTCTGCCCTAATTACCAGGTGGGTGGGCTTGGCTAGGGGCGTGATAGCACTCAGACTCCTGTAGCACTTTGCCAGCCAAAACAGGGTGTGGGGGTTAATTACAAAATGTGGGCTTTGCATTTTGACATCCAGATCCAGCGAGCAAGAGGTGTGAACTGTACAGAAAATACACTTTTGTTTGGTTATGAAGAAATATCCCCAAAGTCAGATGTACACTAAATGTAGACTGACTTTTAGCAAAGAGAAAGTTTTGAAGCTCCAGGTAAAGAGGATTCATTTTAGGATGAGTGTTGTAGCCCAGCAGGATCCGTTTGAGCTGCTGATGGACTCAGATAGCGAGGGATCATTTCATTCGGCCCTGGATGATGTGGAAGACCCTGTGCATGTTGCAGATTCAGAGCTGGGTCCAGAAGGGGCTTGGTTGGCCACCAGGAGGCGCCTGAGGCATGGAGCAGTGGGGAGGATCAAAGGCAGTCAGTCTCTGATGCTAGAGTAAGAAGGGCTGAGAAACGAAAGCAGCAGCTTCGTAGGCAGGCTCACAGACGATAATTAGCACAGGTGGTTGTAGATTGGCCCCTCCCAAGAGAGCTTATAGGTGAGGCCTAGGGTGGGGACATTTGCAGGAAACAACCGTTCGAAATTAGCAGTGAAGAAAGTCGATGTCTTAGAGTGTGTTTGAATATCTGGTTTGTTTTGTTGTATTTTGAATTATCTGGGCCTTCGGCCAAAAGGTTTGTTATTTTGCAATTAAACAGTGGCAAATAGCCAAGCCTGTGTTTTGGCTTGTTCACAGGCGTGGAGAGGGGGGTCAGAACAGATGAGTAACCACAGTTTGCATGTTGGAGGTTCCTAAAGGAATGGTGGGAAACTCTGTATTTTAAAGAACATTTGAGGGAGGGCCCTTCTCTGCCTGAACTATTGTAAGACAGATTTTTTTCTGTACATAAGTTGATGTGACAAAAAATCGATATGTGGAAATCCTCTATTTTATGAATACTTACTTAAAAGCCAAATAAATGAAATAGTACTTAACTGATCTTCTGTTTATAGAAGAAGATAAATGTAATTATTTTTCAAGTACTAGCTCTAATTCTGTACCCATTTCACATTGTAAAAATATTATTGACAGTTTATAATATTGGAAAGGTTAAAATTTTTAGATAACTCTGATACAATTTTATATGGTTAGGGTTAGGATTAGTATGTATTTATGTAGTTATATTTATGTAGTTATATCTATTTTCTTTTGGTTTGGTATTTTAGGTGCAGTGGCAAGTACAGAAGTAAAAATGAAATTGCAAGAGTTTGTTTTAAATAAAAAAAAGGCTTCAGCTCAGCGAAATCTCAACCACTGCATTTCCAATGATCCTCGTTTCTGGTATGGGTAAGCATTCTTACCACTATCCTACCTTGTAAATGAATTGTAGATGACAAATGAGGGTTCTACTTTATGAGGACTGCAATTTTAAAAGACAATTGAACTCACAGGTAACATGTACAGTTTAAATATATACCCTTAGCTTTTTGAGGAGAGGGGATGATAATATGATACTGACTTGATGAAACTACTGTGTTTCCCTGAAAATAAGACTCACACTGAAAACAAGCTCTAGCCTGATTTTTTGAGGTGGGCCCAATATAAGACCTACTCTGAAAATAGGCTGGGGGATAGGCGTGGCAAGCGCAAGAGGCAGTGAGCATGTGGGAGCCAACGGTGTCCATCAACAGCCATAGCCCACTGGCCCCTTGGTACAGGGCAAATACTGTTAAGTCCGAGCGTGGAGGCAGAGGTGGGGAGAAGACAGATGATCTGGACATGCGTTACTGCCTGTCTCAAAGGAGGCTTGCAGGAGGCTTGCCCAGTGGCACTGGGAGCAGGCAGAGGCATGGGGGATGGGGGAGGCAGGTGATCCTGAAGCCCTGCACATGTGCCTGCTCAGCGCAGCTGCAGGCAAACTGAGAGATGGTGGGAAGGAGTGGGCAGCACGTTGGGATTGCCTCTGCTTCTGCCTGGCTCTACAGCTCACTTTTCACCCAGAGGGAAAAGAAGCTTTGTCGGTTTTCAAAGGGGATGCTTTGAAACGTCCCCTTTGCAAGCATATAAGGCTTTGAATCTCCATCATTTTTCTGTCTGAGCTAAAAGTTTGTTGACCTATGGGTTGCTTGGGAATGGAGTTTCATTTCCAAGCACCACATAGGTGACGAAACACTTTTCGCCCAGAAAGAGAAATGACAAAGATTCAAAGCTTCGGGTGCTTGCAAAGGGGACATTTCAAAGCATCCCCTTTGCAAGCAGACAAAACTTCATTTCCCTCTGGGCGAAAAGTGTTTGGGCAGCTACCACTGACCACGCCCTATCTGTCCTACTGTCTGCTTGCACACGGCCTCAATCAGGGCCAAGCTCACGGCACGCTCCAGTCTCCACCCACGCTGCCAGGAGGGCAAAGAGCTCCCAAGAGGCATTGCGGTCAAAAAGTGTTCCAGCAGTAGCACTAAAAAAAAATAAGACCTCCCTGAAAATAAGCCCAAGTGCTTATTTTCAAGCCCAAAAGAAAATAAGACCGGTCTTATTTTTGGGAAACACAGTAGATAATGAATGGCCAAAGATGGAAAATTATTATTATAAAAGATAGGAATATTTTAATATGAGAATTCCTAAATAAAAGAAATTGTCACAACATTTTTAATTATGCAATACTACACAACAAAAAAGCAATGTTTAAACAGCCACACAGATATAGTTAACTTTAGATCAGTCACTTTTTCTCAGCCCTAGGAAAAGGACAGTGGAAGCTTCTGAAAATGTTGCCAAAAAAAACCTTCCTTGGATCTACCAAAGAATCTCAAAGAGTCAAGACTGATTGAAAGTAACAGCAGCAAGAATGGCAACAAAATAAGAAGGGTTTATTATCTAATGGTACTTTGCAACTTTTATGTGCTATCGCACAAAATTTTACAATACTATATAGATCTTACAGAAGAATTGCTGTCACAAAGGAAGAAAAACAAATACCATTTACTTGAGCAGCCTGTAGGCACAATTGAGAAAATAAAAGCAGTGCAAGTATCTGTGTAGGTGTCACTTCAGCACAGCTCAGTTGTCTCAACTTCTTCATCACCATAGAGGCATCAGCATTCTAAGAGAGGAAGTTATTTTAACAGTAAGAAGGAAAGCACTACAGTGAGCCCAAAGTAAAGACTCTTCTGTGAGCAAAGTGATACTTTTGTAGCACATTTGACAATCAATTTGTACTTTCTGCTTTTTGATAAGGAAAGATTGGAGAATCTTTTAAGTTATTATTTTACATTATGCTCTGCTATTCCCAGAAGTACTCAGTATTTAGAGTACTTTTTACTTAGTTCAGGAGGAGTTCAGTTACCTCTAAAGTCTTCTCTGATTTTAGATGAGAGGTCATGTCCATAATCTGTCTTTCATGGATGACCATTGAGAGAGGACTTTTATATTACAATAGACAAGTTAGTTAGACATATCTCCATTAAACCCTAAAATGTCATTCCTTGTGTTCTGGGGATAGCACTCTCCTACTGAGATGCAGAATTTTTAAAATTATTCTTTACTTCCTGAATAAGTGGATTCCAGCTTTTTCCTGTTTATGCTGCCTGTTTTGGTTTAAGAGCTCTTGAACTGTTATCGGCACTATTGGCATTATATCCAGTAATTAGCTTTCAGACTAGGATCTTGACTATCAGAATTGTTCCTTATTAAATAGTGCCTTCAGTAAAAAGTACATCCAAGGGAGTTTTCAGCTATCAGTGAAAAATATGCTGGAAAATAAATTACTTATCAAACTGACCAGATCTCTGCATGAGATCTCTTGACATCATTCTTGACTTTATGTCTTCTTGTTTTAGCACAGTATCTTATACATACATTTTCCCAGAGCATTTGACTTTGTTCTGTGGTTGTTGATATACTGAATCTCAGTTCCATTATTGTCTTATACTTAGCTATTTTCATTTTTACACTCATTCCTCTTAACTAGCTATGGCTTCTTAGTTTTCTACTACTATTTGCACATTATATTTCCCCCCATTTTCACATCTTCAATTAACATACGCAGCTTCAAGTTCCTACTCAATGTTTTTCACTATTTACATGATTTATTTAATCATTAATTTCACTCTCCTTGTTAAACATAACCATTTCTCTCTCTGATACATTAATTTTCAATTCAATAGTCTGCTGTATTATGCAACCTAATGTTTGCTGCATATAGTTTGGATTCTCATCTAAAAATGCATCACTACAAGCATTCTTAACGGGTGGGTTTCATTTTTTTTACTAATGGTTCAGTGGGTATGGCTAGGGGGGCATGTGACTGAGTCGGCGTGGCCAACTTGAAGTCACTCACGCACATGCCCATTCAGTCACATGCCCCACCCATTTAGCCACATCCACCGAACTGCAAAAATTTCTGTTTTGCTAGCTGGGAGGCTGGCAAAGAAGCCTCTCTTTCCCTGCCGCTGCCGAACAGTCCGTGCCCTTCCCCTACGGATTGATGCCACAGGAGGGATGGAGAAAAGCCGGTCTTGGGAAGGACTTTCCCCCCCCCTTCAGAGAGCCCATGTGGGGAGAGAAGAGATGGCCTGGTTTGAACACGGGCGGGCGATTTGTGGCCAGCGACTCCTTCGCTACTTGAGGCTGGTGGAGAAGGAAAGGCGCACGATAAAGCAGCCTCCGCTGCCAAGGGCGAAGGGGAGCACCTTCGCCCTCAGCTATTGCATGCCTCCAAGAGATTTTCTAGCCCGGGATCCCGAGAGAAGCTCATCTGTCTAAAATTGCCAATCCTTCTGCCGGCCCAAAAGGAAGCTTCTGCTACCCCCTTTACAGGCCGGGAGCATCGGGGAGGGAGGCTGTTTTTTTGCAAGGTCACCAGAGAAAAGAAGGAGAAAGCACTCTTTGCCCCGCGTGGCCTCGCCTTACTCAGGCTGCTGCCTGGTTAGTTGCAGTGCTTTGCAACCAGAGAGAGAATACAGCCATGGCGGCATCCTAAGCGTTCCAGATCCACTGCTATCGAGGGAAAAGCCGATGAAACATTGTGGCCCTCTGCAGCCACAGCAATGGGTACTGTTGCTTGCTTCTGGTGCCATTTAGGCAGGCAGTGGTGCCAGCCACTCTTGGGTACCGCAAGTTCAGAAACTCTCAAAAGCAGCCTTCAGGAAGTCGATGGCCTACTCGAATATGACATTGTACAAGTCCAGTTCGCCTCTCATCACTCCACCTTTTTCTTCACCTTTGGAGCTCTTGGTCAGTTTCCTTGGTGATTAGTGAGATTGTAGGTTTTTGTGATTTTTTTTTACTCTGTTGCAAAGAACCTTGATATTCTCTTTCTATATCTGTACTTCCCATTCATTCTGTTGGAAGCTATTTGTTTCTTACAGGACTTAAATTTTCTACTTTCAATCTTATTTATTTCATCTGAAATATTTGTGCAGCTTTACAAAATCCTAGTAAGACCACACCTGATATATTGCAACCAATTTTGGTCACCATACTACTTAAAAGATGTTGAGACTTTGGAAAAAGTTCACAGAAGAGCAACTAAAATGATCAAAGGCCTGGAGACTAAACCAAATGAAGAACAGCTGCAGGTTTTGGGTCTAGCTAGTCTAAAGAAAAGAAGAATTAGAGGGGACAGGATAACAGTCTTTCAAGTATTTGAGGGGCTGCCACAAAGGAGAGGGAGTCAAATTATTCTCCAAATCACCAGAGAAGCAGGACAAGAAACAACAGATGGAAACCAATCAAGGAGTGAAGCAACCTGGAATTAAGGAGAAACTTCCTAACAATGAGGACAATTAACCAGTGGAACACCTTACCTTCAGAAATCTTGGGCATTCCATCACTGGAGGTTTTTAAGAAGAGACTGGACAGTCACTTCTCTGAGATGGTATAGGTTCTCCTGCTTGAGCAGGGGGCTGGACTAGAAGAACTGCAAGGTCCCATTCTATTCTTATTCCTATTCCTATTCCTATTCCTATTCTATTCATTTTTCTTTTCATCTATAAATATTTCCCCCCGACAACTTTCAATAGTTGCCTTGACTACCGTTGTCAAGAAAAAAATGTCTTTCTCATTTTCAGAACCTCTTATTTTTCTTCATTCTCATATTTTTTAATTTTTCAAATTGATCATGTGTCAGGGTTCCCAAAAGCCATGCCTGGTTGTTGCATTATCATCACTCACTCTATTATATGCCACTATAATTAGGCTATTCTGTGTAAGTTAGAATCTCTAAAATAAAGATTGGAACATAGGAAAAGTTCTTTCACATCTGAATTACTTTTTAAGAAGTTTGTGCTATATGTTAAATTTGTTCTCCTGTTTGCAAAACTAAATTTATACATCAGCATCCATTACTTAGATTTCTATTTTTATTCCCAAACACGCTTTTTCATTCATGAAAAGCCATGGTGGTGCAATGGTTAGAATGCAGCATTGCAGGCTAACTCTGCGCACTGCAATGGGTTCAATCCAGGCCGGCTCAAGGTTAACTTAGCCTTCCATTCTTTGAGGTCAGATGGAGGACCCAGATAGTTGGGGGCAATATGCTAACATTTGTAAACTGTTGAGAGAGTGCTGTAACATTGAACCTCAACTTTTTACTTTTACATAGTAGTCTAGTCATTTCTTTAACAAAAAATCTATCTAATCAGTAAAACCCAAAAACAAAGTTTCATTTTTTTCCCATCTCAAGCATAAAGTCCAGAAGCGATTTCCAAGTAGAAACAAAAGCACTTGTGTTTTTTTCTTTTATCACAGCAGTAATTAGCCATCTCTGCTAACTCCATCAGCTTTTGCAGCCATTCATCAATTGTGGGGATTGAAGCATTTTTGTGTGCATAAAGTACCTAATCTTGCTGTTAACAACATATATAACATCAAAGTTCCAGGTTTTTTTCCCCCCCAAGTCTTTTTCCATTAAACCCAAAATAAAACTTTCTGGTTTTATTTTATATTCACTTTAAGAATCTTATGTATTAGAATATGAATCCTACTCCAATATTTCTTTGCTTTATCACATGTCTACCATAAATGATAAAAAGTCCCTTCTTTACATTTGCATTTTTAGCATTCATTTGAAATACATTTATACATTCTTGATAACTTACCTGGCGTTAAATACCAAAGATACAATATCTTATAAAATGTTACTTTTAAATTGTAATTTAATGTAAATTTTAAACCTTTCATCCACATATTCTCCCATTGTTCAAGCTTTACATTATATGAAAAGTTCCTTGCCCACTGAATCATACAATGCTTTATATATTCATTTTCCAAATTCAAATTCAATTATGTTTTATAGACCTTAGCAATACTATGTTCATCACTACCACACAGTAGGATTTCCAATTAATTTTTAACAGAGTCAAACTTATAAATTAGACTTTTTGCCTAATTTAAATATTTCTTTCAATCTTTCTTTCAGTTGTAAATATGTAAACCAGTAGCAGGCATGTCCTTCCGATTCTAGCTCTTCCTTAGAGGATAGGATCACCAAAATTAAAATATATTATTTTACTATAAGTCTACCAGTCTGACTTCAGCACAATTTATTTTCTAAAAGAGCTTCCTGGGGGGGAGGGAGACACACCCAAAGAGGCATCCTCAGAGAAAACCCTATTTTATATTTCTTCCAAACTCTTAGAATGGCACATCTAGCAAAGTGATTGTTAAAATAAGCATTTACTTCAGTCTTGTTATACCACAATTAACCGTGCCATCCAAATCTTAATTCAGGACGTTCTAAATCAAGTAGTCTCTTGTTCTTAAGGTTCACCCACTCTTTTAGCCAAGTGAAAGAGCAAGCATCAAAATACAATTTCAAATCTGGTAAACCCAACCACCCTCTTACCTTAACATCTTGCAGTACTTATATCTAATTCTTGGTTTTTTCCCTTGCTGTATAAACTTCAAAATATCTCTCTGCCATTGTTTAAAGGGAGTATTAGTTGCAAGTATGGTAACATCTAAAAAAAATAAAGCATCTTTGGTAAGACATCTTAATTACAGAAATTCTACCCAATAGTGATAAATGCAGTTTATCTCATCATAAGAAGTTCTTTTTAATATCATTCCAGAGAGGCACATAATTATTTTGAAACAGTTTTGAATCTGTGTTTGTCAATATAACCTCCACATATTTTACCTTTTTCGCAACTCTAAAACCAGACTTTTTGATCAATATGTCACAATCCTGTGAGATCATATTCTTAATCAGCACTGTTGTTTTCTGTTAGTTTATTTTAAAACCTGCTACAGCCCCAAACTTATTTAATTTCATCATCAAAGAGTCTATATTATTTTGGGGGCCTTGCAAGAATATAACCAAATTATCAGCAAATGCACTCAATTTATAAACTTCCTTGTTGATACTTATCCCTGTTATTTTCTCATCTTGCTTAATCTCTTTGTTTAAAACTTCCAACACCAAATTTAACAACAAAGGAGACAAGGGACATTCTTGTCTCATACCCTTTTGATTTTCACATGAATTAATTAAATCACCATTAATAACGATTTTTGCTTGCTGTGCCATGTAAAGAGCTTTGACCCCCTTGAATAAAGTTCTTTCCAAAGTTCATTTCTTCCAGCACTTTAAGCGTAAAAGCCCAATTTAGATTGTCAAAGGCCTTCGCTGCATCTAAGAATATTAAAGCTGCCTGTTTCTCATTATGATATTGTAAATATTCAATAATATTCAAAACAGTCATATTATCCCTTAACTGTCTTTTTGGCAGAAAACCAGATTGGTCTTCGTGAATAAAGACCCATAAAATCTTTTTAAAATTTTCTGCCAAAAGTCCCAAAGGTATTTTTTTCCCAAGAGGCAATTGGACTTTTTGATTTTTCTTTGAACAGTTTTTGCTTCTCATCCAAGAAGCTTCTTCAGCTCCGATTGGGTGGTGGGAAATAGAAGGATTTACACTTCTTGCAGACAGTTGATCATTTACATTCTTTTATCAGGTCATTAAGGTCACCTGGAGGTTTATCTATGTCATCAGGGTCACATGAATGGTGCAAATGGGTATGGAACCTTCTTGGAACTGTTGAAAGGACAGTGTAGTACATTGGAGATAGATGAGGTCGTATTGCTGCCCCTCTGGTTTAGAGAGGGGCTGTTCAATTTTTGATCTAGATGGCTTCTTTGACCTCTCTTTCAAACCAGTGGTCCTCTGTCTTTTAAACCCAAAAGAAAACTTTCTGGTTTTAACTTTATATTCACTTTAAGAATCTTCTGTATTAGAATATGAATCCTACTCCAATCCAAGATCCAACTACGAATCTTGCAGCACCACAGCAGTTGTTCGCCCTTACGAAGAACTGCAGAGGTTCTGCAACATTTGTCCTGCATGTTGCTGGCTGAAATGGAGTTTCTGAGGGGTGGATCCTCCCAGTATGTTGCAAGCTGAAATGGAACTTCTGGGGGCCGGATCCGAGCCTCCTACCCTAACATCCTCTAAAAAATTTGTCCAAAAGTTTCAAATGTAGTTTCCACAGTAATTTCCAGCTTTTTTATTTTGGCTCAGATACACCAACTCCTCCCCTCTTCACCATCTTAAAGTCACAGAGCTTTATAAATGATGATGTTTCATCAAAAAGGAAAAAAAAAACAGGCTGCAGCCAGAGGATGCCTCTTTTAACACAAAAGATAAATATGTAAAAAGTTAGTGTCTAAGAAGCGGTGGCATACTTTATTGTCCATTTTAAAATGCCAGTTCTTCCACAATGAACTTGCTTCTTAGTTGCCCCATTCCCAGCCAGAGACTCGCCTAATTACTTCTTCAAAAGCACTCTGAGAATGTCCACCTATCTGGGAGAGAGTTGATTTTCAGCGCTTCCCCTTTCCCAGGGAAATTTCTTCCGACTTAGAAAGCATTGTAAGTATAAAATTGTGGAGAATCTGTAGCAAACCAAAAGAAAAACTACAAGCAAGGGGCTATCTTCCGCTAGAAGTGCTATTGCTATGGCTATATTGAAGGAAATAACATCATATGGGAAGAATGAGCCATAGACATTTGTGCTCTTGTCATTTTATGTTTGGGCTTTCATTGAAGATCACCCACAAACAACAACTGATGCAGAATGCAGCTACTTATTCGCAGCCCATAAAAACTACCTCATATAGTCATATAACTCCATTATCCCAAGCAATGCTTTCTAGTACAATTTATGGTGCTGGTTACCAGGTTTACTACTTTTAAAGTCTTTCATGGCTATGGACCTGGTAAGTTACAGAGAATATCTGCTACATGAGGTGTAGTAGGTCAGTATATGAAGATGGGCCCTTTCTTTGGGGTTTCTCCTCTTGTGAGAGACTACTACCAGATAAACGCTTTGCATGTTAGAATAGAATGAATGAGCTGGAAGGGACCTTGGAGGCCTTCTAGTCCAGCCCCTTGCTCAAGCAGGAGAATCTATACTATTTCACATAAGTGACTATCTAGATTCTTCTTAAAAACATCCAGTGATGGAACCCCCATGATTTCTGGAGGCAAGCTGTTCTACTTGTTAATTGTCTTTACTGTTAGGAAGTTTCTCCTTAATTCCAGATTGCTGGAATTTAGTTGATATTTAGGAAATTGTCAATATCTTCTAAAGAACATTTGGACTGTGAAATGAAGACTGGATAAATGAAATGAATGGTGGCACTGTTTCAACATTGCATGTCATTTTGGGTTGATGAGTATAACATGGAATTGTGTTATTAAGATTGTGCTATGTGTGTTTTTTTCAAATAATTTTATGAATAATTACAAATAGAAAAAATAAAAGTATTTGTAATACAGACTACAAAAATAGAATTACAAAAAGGTAAGTATAAAAAAGAGAAAAAAACAGAAAAGAGGAGCGTAGCTTCCTCCTTCATCCCAGTAGGTAGAAACAATTTTAATAGCTTATCACCATCTCTAAATATAACAAACTCTTTATCCCATAACCTGTCCCTTGACTAAAAATCAAAATGCTCTATCATTTGTTCTTTGTCAGGAAAAGTCCTATAAAGGAAACAATATATTGCAGATTTTCTATTTTAACCTTGATCAAACAAATCCTTGACTTCTCGCATGTATTATGTCAACTATCTCTCCTTCGGACAATTCATAACCAACATCCAACTGTGATTCTCCTTATAAACACAATCCCAATGTTATCAGGATATCAGTTCACCATGATTTTTCACTGGAAGTTGAAAAAAGTTCAAGATATTACTGTGTTTTGACATTTACATTGTAATTTTTATATTTAAAAGCTTTTATTATGTCACTTGGGTGCATACTGCTTGAGGTGTCAAAAAAACACATCTAGAAACAGAAATACAGGCATAAGCTGTTTCAGGCCTTAAAGATCAAAGCCAGTATCCAATATCAAAGCCAAAACCCTGAATGCTGCCTTGGAAACTATAGAAAATGTAAAAGCCATATAAATTCTGCTATAACAAACATGTAATCCATATGGTCTGAAGGAGAGAGAAATACATTAGTGTACTGGGGGCAAAAAAACAGGTTAGAAACATGTTAAAATGAAATAAAATAATAACTGAATAAGTATTGGTTCTAAAATGCTATAAAATGTTAGCTGTAAAATCCTTAAAATTTCAATTAATTAAATAAATAAATAATGTTCATTGTCAGTTGCAAAATGTATTTCTAGCAATTTGTTAAGAATTGGAGATATTAATTATATTAATATGTTAGCAGAACAGAAAAGAAGAAATGTGATTTGGAGGCATCAGTATAAACAATGGAGATATTATTCTTAACCTGTATAAACACTTTATTTTTTTAGGAAAACACAGCATAGTTCTCTTGATCAGAGCTCTCCACCACAAAGTGGAATGTCAAGCGCTTACAATCACCCTGTATTAGGAATGTATGATTCCAAAGATGATTTTCCACTCAGAAAAACAGGTAAATCTTATTTTTCACAGTTGACATATAAAAGTTTTATTTTAAATAGCTAGACAATCTGTGATCTGTTGGGACATCATTTCAGAGATATTTCAGTATCTGACAGAGAAACAGAATGACAATGGGTGGGCAAAGAAATCAGTAGAAGGGACTTCAGACTTCCTGTTGGCTTTCCCATTAAGTTTTCTTGAAAAGCAGCAGCAAGAATTGAAAACCTTCCTTCCTTTTTTCCCCTCCCTCCTCTTTGCCCCTTCCCTCCTCTTCCATCCTTTGAAATCCTACTGGCTTTCCTATTTACTTTCCTTGTGATTGGGATAGAGAGCTGATCAGTGCCATGCATTCTGGTAGAAAATCATTTTGTAGATGCAGTTCAATTGCAGTTCAAGCCTGGTTTTAACACTGGAGCAGTGGAATGAACTTTTCTAAGAAAGAGACACTGTTGATTTTACTGGGCTAGCTTTAGTCTAGCTTTGCTTTTGCAAAATTACTTATAATAATACATCTTTCTTCGAGTTCCAGTTACACTTAGACATCTTTTTCCAAGAGGTGGTGTTAAGCTATTTCAGTTCAACATTTTGGTATTAAATGTGGTGCATAAAATTACTAGGTAAGTTTATTTAGAGTCATTTTATGTAAAAGGGTTGATGGTCTAATAAGTATGCAGAAATATTTTATTAGTGCCTCATTACAGTAATTAGCTGCATATGAGCTAATAAACTAAAACCCCAAATAAACTAAAGTTTGTTTTGTTGGCCAGTGTTCCAAATGAATGGCATTCATTCTGTTCCGAAACGGGTAGCTCCAAAGCATGGAATGCTTTAAAAACAGTATTGTCATTAGAAGTAGGCATCCTGTATTTAGCTGGAGCACTGGCAATTTGGAGATAATCTCATTTCAGTAATCCTTACATTGCATATGAAGTTGCCCTTGAAGACGGTCGGAAGAGCTCCATTAGTACAAAATATGGCAGTGAGAGAAGTAGCTGAAATTGGGCATCACAAACAGTGATATTACATTAAACCATAATAATCTTTTCCATTTAGTTTCTCTTCCCAATTTAGTAGATAGAGAGTAATAGGGTTTGGTTTATAAAGACACATACAGCTTCAAAATTGAAAGAGTGACTTTTTCAGACTTTTTCAGACTTTTCCATATTTAATTTAAATTTAAGATAATATTTTTAAATATCTTACTTTCTTTTGTGCAAAGATATACTGAATGATACTGAACAATTTTCATCTGGCTTAGATTCTTTCAGTTGGATTTCAGACTGGGATACAGTTTCAAGATGACTATGATTACATTATAGATGTAATTAGATGTAATTTCTACTCCTACCTACGTGGATAGTTTACATTGTACAGCAGCATTTAACACCTAGGTTACATTAATATAGAGTATTTCAGGGCTTGGTCTTTAGCTATGCTCTTCAATATCCACTGTGGCAGGATATCCATGTGTTAGGATTGTATACACAGTGTCAAGTTTGAATCAGTGTTTGGAGGTTGTCAGGCAAAATAAATTCAAATGTAAATCCCTTCAAGACTGACTTTACGTATATCAGCTATCATCCAGTCATTGGTCTTTTTAGTTATTTTTGATGTAGTCATGCTCTTCCCTGAAGGAGTTAATGCATGACTTAAGGCTCCACCTGGACTCGTGGCTATTACTTAAACTGTATGGGGGTATAACAGGGAGCCATTGATCAACTTTGGCTGCGACAAAAATATCCTGGCACTCATACCTTGATCTTCACTGACCTCTATTAGTGTAACTATTTAATTAATTACTTTAATCTATCTGGTGCAACATTTGAAGTTCACCCAAAAGTTTCAACTGGAATATGGTATGATGACAAGATTGTTGTTAATTCAGGCCTGCCATTGCAGGCAGGGTAAGATCTCTTGAAAGTTAATGCACTGGATACCAATAAATTTCTCGGCCAATTTTAAATTGCTAGTACAGGTAGTCTTGACTTGCAACAATTCATGTAGTGATCGTCCAAAGTTACAACAGTTACCTGGGAAGGAGTGGAACCTTTACGGCCTGTTTGGCAATTTTCCCCTTCTCTGGTGGCTTCCATGTGGTTCTTCTGGCACGGGGTGTGGTTGGCATTTGAACTTGGGGGATGGGAGCTGGAGCCAGGCATTCTGATGCCCTGTGGCCATGGTGTCCACATCGGTAGCATTTGACAGTGGGCAGCAGCAGCTCGGGCTGTTTAGCCCAGGGCCCAGCAGGCCAAGGGTCTTCTTGCCAGCTTCTCAGTAGTCAGTTTCTTATGAGGGTTGATCTCCAAATCCATGGCCACTGCGATAGTGCACCAGGCTTGTATATGTTCTGGAACCCCTCAAATGCAGCAAGATTTCTGTAGCTCTGGATTGAGAGCCTCTTTGAAGTGGCGAACAAGGAGGCATTCCGGTCAGTCTCTCAAATCCCAGCCAGTCTTTGAAACTCCCAGATGAGTTCTTTGGGAGGTTGGCCCACTTGTTTCAATGCCTTGATTTGGGCCTCAGCTTCCACTTCAAAGCGGCCTCGGAGCAGTTGGACAAATTTGTCCACATCATCTAGCTTGCGGGCTTCTTCATCATGAAGCTCAGCTATCCACTGCACCGCTTCTCCCTCATTCATGCCATCTGCAATCGCTGAAATCAACTCCAGTCAGTGGGGTATTGATCTCCATAACAATCAATGTATGCCCAGTCTCATTTGAGGAAATAGGCTAGCCAGCACGGGGGCCCATCAAATGTTGCTCTGAACCTTGGAGGAGAGGCAGCTAGCGGAACGGGCTGTTGAGCTGATATCGGTTACTGGGCAGCTACTGGTGGCTGGAGTTGTACAGGCACTTGGGGCTGGGCCATGGCCATTGCTGGACTTGCACTGGCTGAGGACCCAGTACTTGTAGCGGGACCATGACTGGATCTTGGAACAGCACTGGCTGCTGGATTGGCATGGGGTTCAGCATCAGAGCGGGTGCCTACTGGTATTGCCTCCACCCTTTGCCAGGGTACAATATCCACCCAGGTGGGACCTGGTTGGCTGGGCGCAGTCTAAAAACAGGCTGTTGGGGCTGCATACTGCACATCTGCCATGGTTGTGGCCCTGATATCGCCAAATCGAGCTGAGCCATTGGGACTTGCTGCTCTCCTGCGCCAAATTCTGCATGGGCTACTCCCTCAGTAGACCAGGCTCGACATTGTGGCCCAATCCGCTTCGTGCTGAATAGAATGAGGCTGACGTTCCGCTTAGTGTGCCATGACCTCGAGGTTCAGGAAAGTGAACGAGGGATGAGCCAAGGCCCACCTGGCTGCCCATGTTGAGCTGGCCGAACTGCTCCGGAAGACTGTGTGAAGGTGGCAGGAGTCCCCATTCCTATGAGCGTCTGGGGTTTGCCATTCCTGATGTCCTCCACTTGTAGGCTGGGGTCTGTTAAGAATAAGGGCTGAAGAGATATGATTGCCTAATCTGACCCTCTGAGAGCAGCGAGACAGGAAATCCATAATCCAAAAGGTTTGATGAACTCATAAAGGTTGTGGAAAATGTTCTGAAGAAAGCAACCCTAGATACTTTAGATCCACAAAAGAAATTTGTTTTTAAAGCAGCAGATTCCTTGGCTAGAATTATACACTCAGAAACAATGCAAACAACACAAATTGTAGAAGGTACTCAGAGCCAAGAGTGTGATTCTGTGGCTGTAAATTGGCTGGGAAGAAAGATGGATCCAGAAATAACAGGGCGTCTCTTCCTGAAGTGAAGCTTAATCCTGTGGTTTTATATATTGTAGAGAATCCTCTGGGTGGATAAGGGGTAAATGGTCTTTTTTAAGGTGTTTGAAGGAGAATGGGAATGAATTTATTACATTTAATTGGGGAACAATCTCATTTGGCTTTTTGGGGGGAAGATAGATTGATTTTGGATATTGGTTTTATTGTATTTAATCAATCAGCAACTGATAAGACATGGCATTAAGAAATAAACGTGGACCTTTGATCTGAGACCAATTAGGATTAATTTTTGGGATGATCTCGGATTAAAGCGGTAGTAAATTTTCTACAAGTTGATTACAATAACAATTTTTAACAGAGAGTTTTAGAATTTCAATCTTGTCTTATTATTATTATTATTATTATTATTATTGTTGTTGTTGTTGTTATTATTTACTGCTTTTATGCTTTTTTATAATATTTCTATTATTTTTTCTGTTAATTATTTTGTTATTAATATAGTATATAGATGACAGGCTAACAATTTGCAAACAGATTTAGTAGATTAGTAATTAAAAACACTTTTGGTCTGGTTTGCAAGAGGTGGGAAACTAACATTGTTGTATTATATTAATCAGCATTCAACTAGGGAGGATGTTATGTGTATATGTGTTACTCTTTTTTTCTAAGGCACTTTGTTTTGTTTATTATTTTATTTCTTTGGGGTTTCTAAAAAACTTTTTAAAAAATATTTTGTATTTAACCTTCTTTGAATAAACTAAATATTGTGGAGGGTGGATTTAAAAAAACAGAATGAATGAATGAATATTATTTTTAACTATTATTGCATTTAAATTGTACCAGAGGCATAGGTTTTATTTGCTTTTGTGCATGTTCTGGATCAGCTACCCTTTACCTATATGTTAATATACTATTAATCATATTTCTTGTATATTTTTTCTGTTATATTATACTTACATTGGACCGTTATATTGTGTTTTCTTAGCTGGGTAAATTTTCTGTCAATGAGGCATTGTGATTAGAAATTCTATTTTGATGAAATACATTTAATTTCACTTTTGTCAATTTCAGCATCTGAACCCAATCTCAAATTGCGATCTAGATTAAAGCAGAAGGTTGCTGAAAGACGCAGCAGTCCTTTGTTAAGACGAAAAGATAGTCCTGTAGCTACAGCTCTTAAAAAACGTCCATTAGATGTCACAGGTAAGTTGGAATAGCACCATGTTACTATATTTTAATTTCAAAACAATCAGATAGATTGGAAGTAATTATGAAGATTAAGACAATTGCAATGCTCTTAATTTTTGTTACAAATGTTCCAGAAATAATAGTACAGTAGGAGGTGAGGAGGTAATAAAAAAGGATAGAGCTGCTGCTTGGAGAAGATAATAAGATGATAGCAGGTGATGATGGGCAGAGGCCAGACCATTTCAATTCCCATTTTTTTTCATTTTCATTCTCAAATGGACCTAAATGTATTAACACAGGAAAGGAAAGGCTATACAAGTTAAGGGAAGAGTTAGTTAAGGAGCATTTGCCTTCAAGGAACAAGTTTAAATCTTCAGAATAGGAACAGCTATATCCAAGAAGAAGCTTGCAAAAATTGTATCAGAACTTATGATCCCTATGATCTTATGATAAGAAATCACAGAAGACTGAAAAAGAGCAGATACTGTTCCCCTTTGATCTCTAAAAAAATCTCCATTGCTTTTTTTAATACAGTAAAGAATTTTGAAAACCAGATTAAATTATTCTCCAGTTCAATTTATATTTAGCAAAGTTATTCTAAGGCGGTTTCTCACATTCTACCATCTCCCAGGCTCAAGTATCTCTGTTGCAGTGGTCCTGTTTTCCCCCCTGTGTTCCAAGGTCATCTAGAAATTCCTTCACAAAAGCATCAGTATAAGCACAATACTAGGAAGCATAAATGTGAAATGAATCTAGGTGTCTTGAGAGGATCCAACATTGTAATAGAGCAGCAAACAAAGCAAATGCAATCTTATGCTTTATCACAAAAATCATTGGTCATGCCATACAGGTAGTCCTCAACTTACGATCACAATTGAGCCCAATTTTTTATTGCTAAGCAAGACATTTGTTAAGTGAGTTTTGCCCCATGTTATGATCTTTCTTGCCACAATTGTTAAGTGAATTATTGCAGTTATTAAATTAGTCACATAGTTATTAAGTGAATCTGGCTTCCCCATTGACTTTGCTCGTCAGAAGATTGCAAAATGTGATCACATGACCCTGGAACACTACAACTGTCATAAAAATGAGTCAGTTAACATGTCTGGATTTGGATCATGTGACCATGGGGATGTTGCAACTCTAGTAAGTGTGAAAAATAGTCATAAGTCATTTTTTTCATTGCTGTTATTACTTTGAATTGTCACTAAATGAACTGTTGTAAGTCGAGGACTACCTGTAGCTAGAATGTTGCATCCAATTGTGGCACAAATTTTAGGAAGGATATTGTGAAGTGTAAGTAACCCAGAAGAGGAACTGAGTTCAAAGCACTAAAAGTTTATTACATGCTACCTATTTACAAGAATCTGATCTACTAAAGGTCAAGCCAAGTTGGTGCTAGATAATTTCTCTTGTAGAAATGTAGCGACTTCAAACTGGCATTTAACCCTGCCCTTGGACTCAACCTGCTCAGTTCCTACAGACATAGACTAACTGAAACATGTCCACAGGGGACCATCCAAAGTGATAATAAAAAATTTGGAGGAAAAAAATTATAAGGGACAGTTGGAGACATTACATATTTTTAGTTTGGACAAGACTGTGGGAATAGCTGTCTTCAACTATCAACAGGGCTGTGATGTAGAAGATGGGATAGATCTGTGCAGTGTTGTTCCAGAAGACAAAACAGTAAGTTTAAGTTACACGAACACAAATTTTAATGGCATCAGAAATAATGTCTGCAAAAGCTGCTCAATAGGAAAATAATGAACTCTTTCATTGGAAGTGTTCAAATAGTCATTTGGATGGCCACATGTCTGTAATGATGGGATTCATATGGTATTATATAGAACCATAGAGATGGGCAGGGCCATTCATATGAAACTCCTTGATCAGTGTAAGAATATAAAGTGTCTTTATCATTGTATTGAATATATCCAATGAAAAAAAATGTCACCAACTCTTCCTTGGAATCAGCTTTTTAAATTGTCAGGGTAATGTTTCCAAACATTCAACCAGAATTTGTCTCCCTGTGAGCAAAGTCAATGTCTATCCCCAGCACTCTTATAGAGAGCAGCCAAAATACCTTCTATGTGTCATTCCTTCATATCCTTGAAGAGTACTGTTATATTTCATTTAATCATTTAAATCATTTATTTTTATTTATATATTATTATTATGGTTCGTTGCACAGTCAACCAGATGTTCAGACTGGATTTGGCATTTTTATCCATCTTTCGAGTCCTAACCCAGAACTTGGGATAGGTACATGTTGATGTTTTATGGTGTTAGAGGTATCGTCTCAGAATGTAAGTTGTTCCAAGTACAGCTATTATTATTATTATTACTATTATTATAATCAGATTTAGAGACTGCCCATCTTACTCACAGAACAACTCGGAATAATCTACAATTAAAGCCATAAAAACTATATAAAAGTATATTTCAATAAAAGATAGTTAAAATAAGGATAGAATAATTAAAAAGGAAAGGGGAGACCTTCAAAACACTGACCCAACCCCAAGGTTACATACACTTTAGTGAGTCCCATGCAAATCAGCAAAGCCAGGGCTTCAAACTCTTCCAAAAACCAGGAGAGTGAGGACCCACCTCAACTCTGGGAGAGGATATTCAGAAGGTGGGGGAAGGGCAATGGCAGAGAAGCCTCCCTTCCTGGACTCTGCCAGTCAAAATACTTCAGCTGACAGAATCCGTAATATATCTCCTCTACCTTACCAGATGCAACAGCCTGAATTAATGAGGAGAAGATAATTCCACAGTAACCTGGCTCTATGTAATGTAGGGCTTTAAAGATTATAACCAATATCTTGAATTGGATCCAGAAGCAAACCAACACTCACACAGCCAAATTCTGTACTAGTGGAAACTTCCAGATACTCTTCAAAGATAGCCTCATGCAATGCAGGTAGTCCTACAACCATTTGTACAGAGGCTGTTCAAAGTTACAATACTGAAAAAAGTGAATTAGGATTGTTTCTTGCATTTATGGCTATCACAGAATCCCCACTATCACATGATCAAAATTTGTGCTTGTTAAATGGCATATATTTTGATGGTTGCAAGTCCCAGGATTATGTGATCATCATCTGCAACCTTCCCATCTGCTTTCAATAAGCAAGTAGGGGAAGACGGATTCACTTAATATGATTCACTTAACAACTATAGTGATTAGCTTAACTGTGGCAAAAAAAGGTATAAAATCAGGCATGACTCACTTAACAACCACCTTGCTTAGCAGTTAAAATTTGGGTCCCAATTGTAGTTGTAAATTGACAACTTCCTGTAATCCAAGTGAGAGATGACTAGAACACAAGTGACTAAGAGAAGTGCCTCCCTATTCAGGAAGGCGCGTAACTGGTGCACAACATGAAGTTGAACTTCTTACCATGACTGCCTACTGGTTCTTTGAGCAGAGGTCCAGGACTGAGAATCAGTCTGTTTCAGAAAAGATTATTAATCTATACAAAGTCAGCAGCTACATAGAGATCTAGTACATGATCTAGTTTCCATAGACCTCCCAAATATTTTAATAATTGTTAAGGATATTAATAAACATTTTTAACGTATTTTAGAATCTGCATGCAATAGTGCTCCTGGATCTGGCCCTAGTTCTCCAAACAATAGTTCCAGTAATATAAGCACTGAAAATGGAGTTGGATCAGTTATAAATATACAAACAGAGGTAAGATACATTCCTTTGCTTAATTCTAATAAGTTTCTATAGTATACCATGTTACATTTTTATTGTGGAAGAAGGTATTCCATTGAGGATGTTAACAATGTTAAAGTATGCAAATGGGACTTCTTGAAAATGCTTCCTCTTTTTTAATTACAGTACATCTGTAATATTTGGGCTCTCTATCATGTTAAAAAACCCTACTTTTTAAAATGGTTTGAAAGCTGATAATATTTTACTATTTAGAAGTATTGATATTGCATTAAGGCAATGGATGTATTTAGTTGCAGGTTTTAAAAATTTCAGCATGCTTAGGGAAGGTAGGATCCATGGAATCTATTCTATAAGCTTAATTCTCCTTCTATGAGCAGAAGTTTTTTTCATTAATAAAACAAAACTTTTTAAAAATCCCATACATACAAGAACAATAAATATGAAAACAATGTCATGAGAACATCTAGAAGATAAAGGAGCAAATAAAACTTGTAGCAATGACAGAATCTATTAAAGATTGATAATTGTATGCGCTGAAAAATGTTAAAGTTGGTACCACTAACTATATGGAGAAAATCTCTGTAAATGTCATGTCACTAATTGAGAAGCCTCTCAGGCATTTATTTGCTTCACATCTGAGAGAGTATCTTGAGGTCTTGGATTGCAGTGGCACACAGTTAGCTTAAAAACAGTCTTTCACCTATTGTCTTCTCAACTCACAGAGGGCCTTAATAACAAAGCAGGTCATTGATTTTAGGAAGTTTTTAACCCACCTGACCCAGATTTTTTAAAAATTAGAATTAGGTGTAATATTTTATTAACCCCCCACTTGTTCCATGTTAAAGTTAAAAGAAATAGAAGTCTTATATTAAAAGCCAAAGGCTCTTCCATTCCTTTTTAGAAATTCCAAGTAGCAGCTGCAGCAGTATTGTACCTTGAATCAGGAGAATCTGTCTAGCACTCAATTGTAAGAAAGACTTCTGAAATTCATAGTAGAATGAGCAGTGTAAGAATTTATCTGTTTCTCTTCTAGTAACTGCTTTTTAACTAGACAAATACAATGATTTTTGTGCCTAAACAGCCTAAATTCATAGTTAGATCTAAATAATTTTCCTGTATATAAATAGTATACCCCTCCAAGACGGAGTGGCTGTGGCTACCGGCGCCCCGGTTCAACCAGTGGGTTCCATCACTGGCCATCGGGGGCGAACAACTGGCCCCCGTGGAGTGGGCGCACAATTTGGGCGTCCTCCTGGATGCCCGGCTGTCAATGGATGACCATGTGACGGCCGTGGCAAGGGGGGTGTTCCACCAGGTTCGCCTGGTGCGCCAATTGCGCCCCCTATTGGACCGGGGCGCCCTGCGCACAGTCACCCATGCACTGGTGACATCCCGACTGGACTATTGCAATGCTCTCTACATGGGGCTTCCCTTGAGATGCACCCGAAGGCTGCAGTTGGTTCAGAACGCGGCCGCGCGGGCAATTATGGGAGGTACCAGATACTCCCATGTAACACCTCTCCTGCGCGGGCTGCACTGGCTACCTGTGGCTTTTCGGGTGCGTTTCAAGGTGTTGACTATCATCTTTAAAGCGCTCCATGGCACAGGATCTAGCTACCTGCGGGATCGCATCCTGCCCCTTACATCCCTGCGGCCGATTCGCTCTCACAGGGAGGGACTCCTCCGGGTACCGTCCACTAGGCAGTGCCAGCAGGCGACGCCCAGGAGTAGGGCCTTCTCTGTGATGGGCCCGACCCTCTGGAATGACCTCCCCCCGACATTAGAATAACGACCGATCTCCGCTCCTTCCGTAAGAAACTTAAGACCCACCTGTTTAACTTAGCTGGCCTGGCCTAACTGTAGCTTTTGTGTCCCTCTAGCCTATATTTTAAATTTTAAATGGTTAGGGATAGATTTTTTAGGTTGTTTTAATTTTTAACTATAACTGTACAGCCTATCATATAATTTGTTTTAATGGGTATTTATAATTATCTAAGTTTGTATATTGTTTTATTGTGGTCTGTACACCGCCCCGAGTCCCTTTGGGGAGAGGGGGCGGTCTATAAATTTAATTAAATTAAATTAAATTAAATTTATATTTTTTATGTAAAATATGTCAATCAGTGGAATGACTCCTACCCTTGGCCGTGCCTGCTTCTCCACTAGGGTTCCGCCTCCACAGATTCACCTCTAGCTTTTCTCCTCGGCTGGCCTGCCCCCGCCCATTCACCCTGGCCAATGGGTCACAGCCCCTCCATCCCACCCGCTTTGGCACAGCCCATTCACCACAGCAGGGTTCGTCCTGGGCCTTTTCACAGTCCAGGACTGTTAGCAGCCAACCAGCAGCCAGAAGCCATGGTACAATCAATCACATGGGTGGGATAGGGGGAAGTGTTGCAGCCAAACGGCATTAGGAAAGCTTGTTAGGAGAAGGAAGGGGAGGGATGGAAGCCAAACGCTTGTTAGGAGAAGGAAGGGGAGGGGGTGGAAGCTCCTCTGTATCTGATCGTGCCTCTCTAATAATGAGCGGGAAGGGAATAATGGGGGTGGGGAGACCGGTAAGTGACCTGGCTTTATTCAAAGGAGTTTTTGTTTTAGGTTGGTATCCTAGCCTTAGAAGGAGAAAGGGAAGGAGGAAGGGAAGGGAGGGAGGGAGGGAGGGAGGGAGGGAGGGAGAGAGAGAGAGAGAGAGAGAAGGCAGACAAGAAAGAAAAGGGAGAGAAAGAAAGGGAGGGAGCGAAGGAAAAAGAAAGGGAGAGAAAGGGAGAAAGAGAGAAAAAGAGGGAGGGAAGAGAACTAAAGAATGAAGGACAGAAGGGAGAAATAAAGTAGGAGGGAGGGAAGGGAGAAAGAAAGAAAGAAGGAGGGAAGGAAGGAAGGAAAGACAGAGAGAGAAGAGTGACAAAGAAAGAGAAGAGAGAAAAAAGGAAGAAAAAAGGGAGGGAAGAAAAGGAGAAAGAAAGAAAGAGAAAGAAAAAGAAAGAAAGAAAAAGGGAAGGAAGAAAGAAAGAGGGAGGAAGGGAAGAGAGAAAGAAAGAGTGAGGGAGGAAAGGGAGAAAGGGAGGCACAAAGAAAGAAAGAATGGAGAAAGAAAGAGGGGGAAGAGAGAAAGAAGGAGAAATAAAGAGGGAGGGAAGGAAGTAAGAAAGAAGGAAGGGAAGAAAGAAATGGAGGGAGGGCAGGGAGAAAGAGGAAGGGAAAGGAAGGGAGAGAGAGAAGGGAAACAAAAAAGGGAGGGAAAAAAGAAAGGAACGAAGAAAAGTGAGGCAAGGAAAGGGAAAAAGAAAGGAAGAGGGAGGGGGAAAAGAAAGAGGGAAGGAAGGGAGAAAAAAGAAAGAAAAAAGGAGGGAGGGAAGGGAGAAAGAATGGGAGGCAGGGAGGGAACGGAGAAAGAAAGAAAATGGGAGGGAGAGAGGGAAGGGAGAAAGCAAGAAGGAAGGAAAGGGTGGGAAGGGAGGGAGTGAAGAAGGAAGGAAGGTGATCCAAATTCGGATGCTTGGCAACTGACTCTTACTTATGATGGTTTCAGTGTCCCAGAGTCACGTGATCCCCTATTGCGACCCGACCAATGAAATCCATGGGGGAGCTGGATTAAGTTAACAACCATGTGACTTACTTAAGAGCTGCAACTATTTGCTTAACAACGGTAGCAAGAAAGATCGTAAACTGGGTGAAAGCTCAGTGAACAGCTGTCTCACTTAGCAACAAAGATTTGAGGCTCAATAGTGGACAAGACAGTAAGTCGAGGAGTACCCTTACCCTTCCCTTATGAGTGTGTCAATCATCTTTGCTCCCAAATCTCAATCAGGTCCAAAGTGATTGTCGTGCACTGTTGGAGGATGGATTGAATAAAATGCGTTAAAATTCACTTTAACAATGCTCTTGCTTAGCAACCAAAATTTTGGGCCCAATTGTGGTCATGAGTCCTATTTCTGCTTTCCTCTGCATAACAGCCTTGTCCTAGTAAACTCCTTCCCTTTTCTGGGAATTTTCCTCTCTGTTAGAGGCACCAAAATAACTCAGATCTCCTGCTGGAGCAGGGGAATGGACCAGATGACCTCCAAGGTCCCTTCCAGCCCTGGATTGATGTGCTGTTTCAAAGCATTTCTGAAGCTGCGTCTAGTGCCAGGGTTTGTGATCTTTCCTTCCTCTTCTTTTTCTCTCCCTCCCTCCCTCTATCCAGCCATCCAGCCATATCTGATTCACTTTCCCTTCCTTCCTTTCTTCCTTCCTTCCTTCCTTCCTTCCTTCCTTCCTTCCTTCCTTCCTTCCTTCCTTCTTTTCTTTTTTTCTTTTCTTTTTTCTTTTGCCCTTCCCTCCCACTTTCTTTCTTCCCTTCCTTGCTTCCTTCTTCCCTCCCTCCCTCCCTCTTTCTTTCTTTCTTTCTTTCTCCCTTCTCTCTTTATTTTTTCTCCCTTCCCTCCCTTCCTCCCTCTTTCTTTTTTCTTTCTCCCTTGCCTTCCTATTTATTTATTTCTCTCACTTTTCTTTCTTTCTTGTCTCCCTTCTCTCTCTCTCCCTCTCTCTCTCTCTCTCTGAGTGTATCTCTCTTTTCTCTCTCCCTCCCTCTCTCCCTCCCTCCCTCTCTCCTTCTAAGACTAGGATTCCCACCCAAAACAAAAACTTCTTTGGATGAAGTCGGGTTGCTTACCACCACCACCACCCCCGCTCTTTCCTTCCTGTTTGTTATCGGGGAAGCACGATCAGATACAGGAGAGGTTGGCTTTCCTAATGCCGTTTGGCTGCAGCACCTGCTTACAACTGCCTAATATGATCTCTGGCGGGCCCGGGACAGGGGCTGCTCCTTTGTCCTGGTCCTATTAGACCTCTCGGCGGCTTTTGGTACCATCGAACATGGTATCGTACTGCGACGACTTGGGGGGTTGGGAGTGGGGGGGCACCATTTTACGGTGGTTCTCCTCCTACCTGTCGGATTGGTCACAGTTCGTGTTGACTGGAGGGCAGGGATCGACCCCAGGGCTCTGCAATGCATTTCGATTGCTGAAGCTTATCCCACCTCAGATTACAAGAATCTGGGGTGAAACGTGTGATGTAAAAGTGTGCACAAGCACAGTGTGTCACAGACTGCTTGCCAGAGGGCTCAAAGGCTGCAGAGCTCGAAGTAAACCTTTGCTCACAGGCACTCACAGCTCTCGTCGACGTGCGTGGGCCAAGCGGTATGCCAAGTGGACCAAAGAACAGTGGGCCAAGGTCATCTTCAGTGATGAGAACAATTTCTACTTGACCGGGAATCAGTGCAATAAGTATGTCATAAGATTTCCAGCTGAAAAATTTAGGCCATACTGCCTGAATCTATCTGTGAAGCATCCATTGTATATGATGATCTGGGTCTGTATCATTGGTTCTGGTATTGGTCGGATACAAATCGTTTAGGGAATCATGAATTCCAAGCAGTATGTTGAAGTATGGAAAAGACCATGCTTCCTTCAGTTCAGCAACTTGTAGGGAAGGACTTTTACTTCCAGGATGACTACGCTCCTTGTCATCGAGCCAAGTCCGTCCAGCAGTGGATGAAGAAGCATGGTGTTCGACTCCTGGATTGGC
>NC_138552.1:115750648-115835648 GCF_964273705.1 Natrix helvetica | reverse complement strand
GTGGTTTGGGTTCACGCTTGCTGGGTTGGGGCCGGGGCCAAACATTCCAATGCTCTGTGCCTAGGTTAACCACACCGGTAGCACTTTATTGTTCCCGCAGATTTGGGGGGGAGGCATTTCGGCTTGCTTTGTTTGTGTTCGGCAGCCCAGAGGTTTTCTAGCCTGCTTTTTGGTGGTACGCTTTCGATGGGGGTGAAGTTCATGATCCAGAATAACTGCGGTAGTGTACCAATTCTGGATACGTTCCAGCACTCCTCTGATACTGCATGCCTTTCTCAGTTCGGGATCTAGGGCATTTTTGAACATGTGCCCAAGTCGTTCTGGCCAGTCCCATAGTTTTCCAGCTGGCCTTCTAAATTCCCAAACGAATTCCTTCATGGGACAACTGGCCTGCCGTAACCCTTGGATTTGCTTCTCTGCTTCCACATTTTGGGCCACATTGTTAAATTGGATTCGCATCAGTTGAATTAATCTGTCGCCGTCTTCTAACTCAGGAGCCGCCTTGTTCATCCCCTCAGTTATTGCTGAAAGCAGCTCTTGTTTGGAAAGGTACTGATCTCCAAATTAATCAACATGTGCTCAGACTCAATTTAGGAAGTAGGCTAGATTCCCAGGGGTCCCATCAAACGTCACTCGGAATCAAGGGGGCATGGGAGCTGGCGGGGTGGAGCCTGGACTTGCGCAGGTGGCTGGGCCGGTGCTTGGGGCTGCAGCACCCCTTGTCATGCTGCTCCCTATGGCTGCAGTTGGGCAGGAATCTGTTGGGGCATTGCGGCTTGGGGCTTCCCCTATGGTGACAGTTGGACCAGAACTGGTTGAGAGGGTCACTCCTTCGGGCTGCTCTGGGCCAGTTATCTGAATTGGTGCCATCTGCTGAGGAGGGGCAGGCGTCCTCTGATATTGCGCCCATCAATGGCCCGGGAAGAAGGCCCACCCCGGTGGAACTTGACTCACAGGCTGCAACCCAAACATCAGTGGCTAGCTAGAGGATAGAATCCCCCACCCGTTTTGTTGCTAGATAGGTTGATCTCCACATCCTGATTGATGGGCCATCTGCACCCCAGGGTGAAGGGGTGCTACCGTTGGTCTTATTCCAGAAGTGAGGTTCTGGGCTGACCCGTTTTTTGCTGTATGGAAGGAGCATAAATTGCCACTCCAATGCATTGCAGACCCAGGAAGCCAAACATTGCCTGGGCCATGGTCCACCTGGGTGGTTCAGAGCTAAGGCATGAGTTGATTCCACTCAGTTTAAGCTGTTAAAATTGGTCTGGGAGGCAAATCAGAGACTGACTGCATGACGGTGGCTGGGATCCCCAATCATCGGAGCGCCTGTTTGGCATCCCCTCCACTCGTGCTCAAGGCTAATCCCGCACCCACCTGTGGCTCCAACAGCAACTCCTTAGGGGAAGTGAATTCCATGGCTTCGTCTTGCAGAGTTAGATCTGATTGCAAGTGATGCCTAGAAACCTCCTGGCTCCCAGCTGGCGTCTTTGCACCTCTGCACCTGACCGGATGTGGATGGGTAGAATTGCCAACATGGCAGTGGAAGATTGGACTATGTGATGAACTTGTGGGTGTGGGGGCAAGGTCTTGAACTTTCAACTGGGTGGAAAACCCAGGAAGCTTTCAGATTCGGGTTTTCCACAGATGTGCCAACATGTCTCTCTTAATAAATTGAAAGTTTGAGGAAAGTTCTGCCTTGGACTCTGATTTAATTTTGGATGATATTTGGAATGCTGATATTAACCCAAATCTCCCATTAAAATAAATCACCAGCAATCCCGGCACGGGGTGCTGGCGAGGGGTGCTGACTCCCAACACTGACCTGACCCGGTCAGCGTAAAATATCAGCGAAGAATTAAGATAGAGCCTTTTAAGAAAAGAAGCTAATTATGAATTGCTTCTCTGAAATTCTTCCAAAGTACAAAGGAACTTGTGGAGGAGGAATTTTTCAGATTTATAGCATCTGGGAAGATGCAGGCACAGCCAGAGGGGAATGGAACGGAGGGGGCTGGAAAGGCTAATTCTACACATGGCTGGAGAATGCAAGAACATTTACCCACTAGCCAACAAGATGATTGGAGCCTCCCAGACCAACTTGTGCAGCTAAATGTGAGTGGAAACTCCCCCTCTTTCCCCAGCAAAGACTCGGAAATATACTGGAGTGGAGATAATTACTCCTTCCATACAGCGATAAATGAGCTGAGCAAGCAGAAAGGGATTTGGCCAGCCAATCAGCCACCGATGTTGGGACTGCGGTCTGTGAATCAAGCACCACCAAGTTGGGCTTTCTTCCCAGGTCATGGATGGAAGAGATGCCAGTGGGCATCTCCTTGGTCAACAACATGGGAAAATCAAACCAGCCAGCAGAAAAAACCTTGGGCCATATCTCCCCCTAGTCAGCCATCGAGGTTTGAGCTGCAACCTGTGAATCAAGCAACCTTGGAATGGATTTTAACCCCAGGTCATGGATGGGAGAGATGCCAGTGAGCACCTGCTCTCGCTCAGCAGATGGCACCATGGCAGATAACTGGGCAGTGGCCAACCCAGGGATTGACACACACACACCTGAGTCCAGTCTCACCTGCAATGCCCCAACAGGTTCTTACCCCACCTTCCTCCCGAGAAGAGTTCTCGACAATGGAAGACGGGAAGAATGAGGGGGAAGCTGCAGGATGGATAGTGGAACAATGTGATGAGGCGGTTCCTAAGTTTAGAGATACAACTGGGTTCCGTCCCTCGAGGGGGCAATAAAATGCCGCTGTTGCTATCAATTCGGCCATAGAGTGTCAGAGTGCTTGGCTCCAGCCCCAATAGCACAAACTTGTGCACCAACCGCCAGCGCGGTAAGGAGAAGACCCCAGAAGCTACCACAGAAGAGTCATCTGGGCCAACAACCTCAGGAAGAGGATCCCCAACCTAAGGTGATGAAGAGTCCTACCAACGGGAAGGCCTCGGAGGAAGAGAATGCCGAAGACGACCCAGTAGTTAGTGCACCCATCCACCCCTTTAATATAAAATATAACCTCCAAGTGCCAGAAACAGGAGTGGAAGGGGAAGTTGGGGCAATTGTGGACACTGGCTGCACCCGATGCTTAATCAGCATGTCAATTGTGGAGCAGCTAGGCATACACACAAGACTTCTAAGCCACCCCTTGCGGTTTGAACAAGTGGATGGAACACTAATTGGAGGGGCCTCAGCCACGAAAGTTACCGAGTTGGTAAAGTTGATGAGAGGCCGCCACTATGAATTCCTCAGATTCATCATAGCTCCAAGAATGCAGGAATCAATTATCTTGGGGCTTGCATGACTGGACAAGTGGGCACCTACAATAAAGTGGGAGGACAGCGTTAGGAAAATGATTATTGGCTTTGGGCCGTTACCACCGGTGGTGAAAAGCTGGGACCTAAAAGCTGATATGTTAGTAAAATAATTCCATGAGAAGTTTCCCGACAAGCCAAAGAGTCCCCGGGGGGGTGGGGGGAGAGGTGGTTAATTCTCTTACATTAACTTTTATGTTGTTCTCTTTTCAGGAAACGTTTTACTTCTGAACAGAGGCTGCCTATCAGGCCTGCAGTCATATTCCTTTTAGGATCTTTGGCCTGCCACACTCTCTCTTATTTTACTATGCTGTTTCATTAGTGGGGAATTGGGAGAGGGAATAGTAAGGAGTAGAATGTGTTGTTGTCAAAATAAAACATTCCTTTTTAGAAGCCCAAGGTCATCCTTTGTCTTTGCACCTCTGCACCTGACCAGAAGTGGATGGATAGAATTGCCAGCATGGCAGTGGAAGATTGGACCATGTGATGAACTTGTGGGTGTGGGGGCAAGGTCTTGAACTTTCAACTGGGTGGAAAACCCAGGAAGCTTTCAGATTCGGGTTTTCCACAGATGTGCCAACATGTCTCTCTTAATAAATTGGAAGTTTGAGGAAAGTTCTGCCTTGGACGCTGATTTAATTTTGAATGATATTTGGAATGCTGACAGTATTGCTTAAAGTTCCAATTTATTAAGAGAGCCATGTTGGCACATCTGGGAAAACCCGAATCTGAAAGCTTCCAGGTTTTCCCCATCTAGTTGAAAGTTCAAGATCTTGCCCCCACACCCACAATTCCATCACATGGTCCAATCTCTCACTGCCATGCTGACTGTTCTACCAATCCAATTCCGGTCAGGTGCAGAGGTGCAGAGACAAAGGATGAGCTTGGCTTTCTAGAAAGATTTTTTTTAAAAAAAAACAATTTTATTTGTTTTTAAACAAAGACAAACAAACATAAAATAAAAATAAAAAACCCCATCTTCCATGACAAATTGAAGAAAGTGTGTCAGTTGATTACAGTATTTCCATGCATCTCTTCCATAGTCACCACCTGCTTTTCATGTCAAATCACATATTTTAAATTCACCTCTATTCATTAAATCACGATTATTATATCTCAACCTTAATTTGACTATAATTGTTTTTACGTCCTTTTATATATAATATTCAAAATCTAGAATAGGATTATATAATAACATTCCATTAAATCATCCTAAAATCATCCAATCACAATACATCTTTATAACATATTCTAGATAAAGCTTTTAAACCTCCTTTCATAATCTCCATATATTGTTTATATAAAATTTCATATTATCAAACTGATATATCTATATGTATTGTTATCATTATTAATCATTATTTACCTATAGCTATTGTCGCTTCATTTTATACATATTCCTAGTAAACTAAATTTACCTTAATTTTTATTATACATTTTCATTGCATCAACCTGTATCCCTCCAGCAATAGTACAATCTTATATCTCTTGCCATTTGCAGCATTAATGTTCTAGTTACTTTCTTAATAAATCTTACATAAACCTCTGGCAACATGCTGTTCCTTTCGTATCACACAAAAGCTTGAAACCCAATATTTGCTCTTTCCATCAGCTTATCTTTGGTTATCACTAGTGCTTCTATCAAGATTTCTCTCCTTCTCTCTGTCAATTTTTCTCTCTTTTCTTCTTCTGTGCTTTGAGTTCCAATCCATCCATCTCCCCTTTCCATATTCTGCTCTTGCCATTACCAACCACGCTAACTTTGTTGTTAGTATCCACAGTTTTCTTATCTCTTTGCTTATTTTTTCCTTCCATCTTTTGAACTCTGTCCTCCACTTTCTTCATTTGGTAAACATCCTCAGTTTCTCCATCTGATTTTTCTGTTTTGTGTTCCGTATTCTCCAAATTCTCTTCAATTCTCTCTGTCACAACTAATAGATTTTGAATTTCAAACATAATCATTTGCAATGTTACAATTTCTTTTTCCTGCTAGGCCATTCTTTCAATTTTGCAGATACTGCCACTATAGGGTTCAAGGCTATTTAATAAACTTCAAACAGGTTCATTTATTATCTTTCAAGTCAAAATGTTATCTTCTCTCCAAAAGCTAGTGATAGAACTTCCAAAATGCACCTGTATAAACAACTTGTGCAATTCCTACTATCACTGTCAGTAAACAAGTTGAAAGAACCTTGAATCTCAAGTGCTCAAAGAGAAAGAAGAAAAAAAAACAATGTCTCCAGCCTCTAAGTGGCAGTGTAACTGCTTTTCCTCCTGTTGTTACAACCCTCTTTAATTCTTCTTATTTTCTTCTTTATATTCCAAGCTTAAGAAAGAAAATAAAAACCTTAAATGGAGATCAAAAACAATCCAATCAATCAAATCAAGCATTATTTAAAAAGGGAGAATTTTAATCCATAGGTATAAGCAAAAGTGAAAAAAGAAGAAGAAAGAATTAATTCAGTTTAAAAAATAGGGATCCCCTGCAAAAGTTCCATCCGTGAAAAAAAAAAGAAATTAGAAACTGGATAACACACTAAGTTCAATGCAGATCAATCTTGCTGCCTACAGTCTTCTGTCTTCAATCTTAACTTAACTTAATTTTTTTTCTTGGGTAGTCTCTTCCTCTAATAATAAAATTTCCTCACCAATTCGACACACTTTCTCTTTCCGCTTTCTTCCCGTTCCGGAGCTGTCCCAAGTTCAGCAGCTTCATTAGCTGCATTTCTGTCGCCAGAATAAAAGGCTATTCCTGGATCTTTCAGTGACTTTGCGTGTCCCTGAGATCAGCCTGAGGTGCCCTTCTCAATCACCGTCTCTGCGGGACGGTTTAGGTCTGAATGGACCGTCCAGCAGCAGGAATTCGACTGCGATCTCGGAGCAACAAGATTGTACGTTGCGACATTAGCTCTCTTCCTGCTTTCTAGAAATAATTTTGTTATAGCTACATAGTATGTAACTCCTTACAATCCCCCCTCCCAATTTTCCAACAATAGAAAATGCATAGTAGAATAATAGAAAGTGTGGCAGGCCAAAGTTCCAGAAGAAAAGATGGCTGCATGCCTGACATGGGGAGTAGTCTGGAAGCTGGGAACAGTTTGATTGTGTTGGACCTGATGAAGTGAATGATTCTCGATTCTGTCAGTACAATTATCTGCCAATTAGACCCCTGTCTTTCCTGGCTGGTGAAAGCCTCTAGGATGGCAATTGCCAGGTAGGTTCAGTCAGTGATACATTCTCGATTGGGTCCTGGATACCTGAGGGATCATCTCACCCCAATGGCTTGCCCACCTGTTCTGGCAGAAGGGGCATGCTGCAAATCCCATCAGCCAAGAAAGTTTGGTTGGTGGGATGCAGAAGACTGTTTTCTGTCATGGCTCCTACTCTCTGGAAGATTGTGTCAAAAAGGGTTTTTGGCCTTCCAAAAGGGCTTGAAAATCTGGCTCTGCCAATTGTCTGCAGCTCTAAGTGGGGCATGCCATTCTGGAGGTTGTTAATGGACTGAGATAAAACTTTACCTCATGTGCATCCTGCTTCCTTCCTTGCCATCTTTTTTAATTGTATGTCAATTTAATGTTAATATTTATTCTGTTAATATTTTAATACTTGTTGCTTTTACTTGCCTGTAAGCCGCCTAGAGTCACCTTGTGACGAGATGGGTGGCATTTAAAGTGTGTGTGTGTGTGTGTGTGTGTGTGTGTGTGTGTAAGGAGAGAGGGGGGAGAGAGAGTACTGTCTGGGGATATGATATGGAAAGATCCTTGAAGAAATGAGGCACACTACAAATGTAATTGTCTCTTGTAATTTTAAAATCATATAGGATGGACTACGTTGGAATAAGCATAGTAGTGAACAAAACTCATTAAAGTATATGTGGAATTCTTAGAATGGTACCGGAATATGTGTTGATACTTCAGTTGCAGGAATTTCTGGATGTGGAGGAGTATCTAGATACATTTCCATTTGACTTTTATTAATAACGGATGTACCAATAAACCTTTCTGTAGTCAGAATTGTATAAATAAAATATGTCATTCTAAATATTCTCTTTCTCATAGTGTCTTGTCTCATTTAAATAATAGCATTTAAAGAAGAGTATCTGAGGAAGATTTTCATATACATACTGTACAGATTTAAACTCAGAGATAATTTAAAGCCTTATACCAGTTCCTTGAATTGTGTTCCTTTGTATCATTTAATTGGCAAATGTCTTCAGTGGTAGCACCACATATAATTCTTTGTAAAATCCTGAAATGGAAAATTCCATGCTATGAACAATTGCTTCAATTTTGCTATTATATTTTGCTTGCTACTTATCTTCTGATTTCTGACTGAGCTCCTGGGATTCAATCAACAAGCAGCATTCATCTGCAGCCTAAACAGTGTAGCTATCAACAGTGAACACTTATTTTTAAACCTCTCAGTGTAATAGTGAACAATTTGATTCTAAAGATTTTTTTCTTCAACAATATCTCCACATCACTGTAGCTCATGGGCTTATTTGTGTTGGGGATCGGCTTTTGTATTAAGACCACGCAGGTATCACATATGAAGAGAAAAAGTGTTTCAGAACATGTGCCAGTGAAGCACCTATTGGTAACTCTTTGAAACAGCTGTGTCTTTTCCCAGGACCAAGTGGCTGTTCTCTTCAACTGCAGCTCAGTCCTGGAAAAAAGCATATTTGGGTTCAGGAATTGAGGGTTGGTGCTATATTTGCTCCAAAGCAGTGACCCCAACCTTTTGGACACCAGGGTACAGTTCAACAGAGAAGTTTTTCCGCAGACCGGAGACCAGTTTTGCATGCTGCTTGTTTGCATGGACCTGTTGCTGGCATGCCATGGACTGGTGCCAGTCCAGGGACTGGGGGTTGGGGACCCCTGCTCCAAAGGACCATTTTCTCTTTAGATTTGATTTTCTACATAGTCCCTCTTAGTTTTTGGGAGGAAGATGGAGTATAAATATACTCATGTTCAATTGAACTTAATGAATTTTTGTACCCTGATTTTTCCAGTAGAAGGAAAATGTTCACATCCTTTTCAAATGGTGAAACTAAATTATAATGCTGCAGTCAGTTTGATAACCAGAAATTCCATTTGCTCTTTCCATTGCTCATTTCCTTTAACTTCCTTTATAAATTGATGGCAATTGATAGAATAAAGCTAACATGGGCCAGGAATTTGACAGTCCTGTAGTAGTGTAAGAAAATGTTCCATTCCCATTTTCCTGTTGTTACTTACAATTTATATTGAGCAGAGTTCACATCTGCTTCAGTACTTGATGATGAATACAACAAACTCTTAACTCTGATTAATACTGAATACTGTATTAATTGATATCATCGATAGACCTCCTCTAAATTCTTTTGACTCTGCTCTCCCAAATATTGTACTTTAAACTTCTCCAAATAATGATTACACATGAGGTATTTGTGTTTTTATATAATGGTATTATTCTGAGGCAGGATTTTTGGCTTTCTTTCAGACCACCTTGGCTCATAGACTGGTTAATCATGAAGGTTCAATAACACAGCTTCCATTGTACACTTCTCCCTCATTGCCTAATATAACCTTAGGACTACCTGCAGCAGCCTCATGTACTGTAAGTGGTATTATATAATTTAAATGGAGTCATTACCTTATCTTCATTCATAGATCATTTTTAAATTCAATAATGATATGCTTGCAGGGTGGATCAGGACAGCAAGATTCTGAAAGACTTACTATTCCATCATTACAACAACGAATCTCCATATTTCCTGGCACCCATATCACTCCTTATTTGAACAGTACAGCAGTGGATAGAGAAGGATCAACACATAGCCCTCTTCTTCAACACATGGTTTTACTGGAACAGTCAACTGCACAAAATCCATTGGCATCAGGTAGAGGTGCTTCTTCCAACAACTAGTTGACTTGATACTAAGAAACAGCATTGGTGGTTTTGTTAGAGCTTGGAATTGTCTGAGCTTCCTGGCTACCTGTGCGTTAGTGCTATAAGGATGGCTATTTTTTCCAGTTTCTAATTATTCCATTCCTTGAAACATTTTATGAAATGATTTGCATATTTAAAATTTTGAGTTTTCTACTAGGAATTCAGTAACTATTCTTGGCAACAATGAAGAATAAATTGCTCAGTCAAGTTACTTAAAATTATTATTTTAATAATATTTATGATAAAATTTAGTAACTTCCCATGGATTTTTCTTTATTTTATATAGAGCAGGTCTCACATTGGAATATAGACATATATAGAATTCTTTTAGATTAATTTTGTTAAAAACTGGCAAATTAAAAAAAAGGACACAGAGACTAGCTTAATCCTCTCTCATTTTTACAACCATAAGGTTTGATTTTTTTCAAAAAATATTTTTATTGAACAGTTTTTTTCAGTTTTTAAACACAATTATCATATTTGCAATATTTCTACATCAGTATACCTCCATTATATCATTGTTGTCCATACATGTGTATATATATATATATATTTATACATGATAACCTATTAATATATTAATTTATCTACAATACCGCTTATATCCATGCATATGTATTTATACTTCCTGTATACATATTAGTCTACTAATGTACTAATTTATATACATAGCTCTTATATCTATCTATGTGTACATATATTTCTTTTATACATATTAATCCCTTAGTGTACTATTTCATATACAATGCATCTTACATTTTCTATCTTGTTCATTTACAGTGGGGCAAAAAAGTATTTAGTCAACCACCAATTGTGCAAGTTTTCCCACTTAGATGGGAGAGGCCTGTAATTGGCATCATAGGTAGACCTCAACTGTGAGAGACAAAATGTAAAAAAAAAGACCAAACAATCACATTGGCTGATTTGGAAATAATTTATTTGCAAATTATGGTGGAAAATAAGTATTTGGTCACCTACAAACAAGCAAGATTTCTGGCTCTCACAGACCTGTACCTTCTTCTTTAGGAGGCTCCTCTGTCCTGCACTCATTACCTGTATCAATGGCACCCGTTCGAACTTGTCATCAGTATAAAAGACACCTGTCCACAACCTCAAACAGTCACACTCCAAACTCCACTATGGTGAAGACCAAAGAGCTGTCAAAGGACACCAGAAACAAAATTGTAGTCCTGCACCAGGCTGGGAAGACTGAACCTGCAATAGGCAAGCAGCTTGGTGTGAACAAATCAATTGTGGGAGCAATAATTAGAAAATGGAAGACATACAAGACCACTGATAATCTCCCTCGATCTGGGGCTCCACGCAAGATCTCACCCCGTGGGCTCAAAATGATCCCAAGAACGGTGAGCAAAAATCCCAGGATCACACGGGGGGACCTAGTGAATGACCTGCAGAGAGCTGGGACCAACGTAACAAAGGCTACCATCAATAACACACTACGCCGCCAGGGACTCAGATCCTGCAGTGCCAGACGTGTCCCCCTGCTTAAGTCAGTCCATGTCCGGGCCCATCTGAAGTTTGCTAGAGAGCATTTGAATGATCCAGAAGAGGATTGGGAGAATGTCATATGGTCAGATGAAACCAAAATAGAACTGTTTGGTAGAAACACAACTCGTCGTGTTTGGAGGAGAGAGAATGCTGAGTTGCATCCAAAGAACACCATACCTACTGTGAAGCACGGGGGTGGCAACATCATGCTTTGGGGCTGTTTTTCTGCAAAGGGACTAGGACGACTGATCCGTGTACAGGACAGAATGAATGGGGCCATGTATTGTGAGATTTTGAGTGCAAACCTCCTTCCATCAGCAAGGGCATTGAAGATGAAACGTGGCTGGGTCTTTTAACATGACAATGATTCCAAACATACTGCCCGGGCAATGAAGGAGTGGCTTTGTAAGAAGGTCCTGGAGTGGCCTAGCCAGTCTCCAGATCTCAACCCCATAGAAAACCTTTGGAGGGAGTTGAAAGTCCGTGTTGCCCAGCGACAGCCCCAAAACATCACTGCTTTAGAGGAGATCTGCATGGAGGAATGGGCCAACATACCAGCAACAGTGTGTGCCAACCTTGTGAAGACTTACAGAAAACGTTTGACCTCTGTCATTGCCAACAAAGGATATATAACGAAATATTGAGATGAACTTTTGATACTGACCAAATACTTATTTCCCAGCATAATTTGCAAATAAATTATTTCCAAATCAGCCAATGTGATTGTTTGGTCTTTTTTTTTACATTTTGTCTCTCACAGTTGAGGTCTACCTATGATGCCAATTACAGGCCTCTCTCATCTTTTTAAGTGGGAGAACTTGCACAATTGGTGGTTGACTAAATACTTTTTTGCCCCACTGTATGTAGTTTTGCAATTATTTTCTAATTTCTTAATCTTTCTTCCCTTAATGCTTTCTTATTCTTTACATCTTTCCTCTAGCCATTTATACCACATATTCCATACCAAATAATAATCAGATTCTCCTTTATCTTTTGTAAGTCTGTCCATCTCAGCGCATTCTAACACCTTTTAAATCATATTTTCCTCTGAGGGTATATTTTTATTCTTCCAATTTTGTGCGTATATGAATCTCGCTGCGGTAATGATGTGTAATATTAGATATTGATTTTTTTAATAGTTTCCTGTTATTATCCCTAATAAAAATAGTTCTGGTTTTAATTCTATTGGTTGTTCTCTTCAAGCCATTTTTTTTATTCTTATCCAATATTTTCTTGCTGCTGTAGATGTCCATCATATGATAATATGTTCAGTGGGTATGGCTACATTTCCAACAATCCAGTGCACAGTTTGAGAATATTTTCACTATTCTCACTGGTGATAGATGCCATCTGTAGAACATTTTGTATAAGTTTTCTTTGTATGTTGTTGCCATTGTTAATTTCCCAGAACTTTCCCCATTTCTCTAATTCTATATTGTAGCCATAATTTGTTGCCCAGGTTATCATGGATTCCTTCATTACTACTTCTTCCATTTTGAATCGCAATAAATAATTGTATATTTTTCTAATCAATTTTTCTTCTGTCCCTTGTAAAATTTTGTCTAATTCTTTTGGTTCTTTATAAAATCCATATAGTTCTATATCCTTTTTGTATCTGGTCTGAATCTGCATGTATGGCCACCAGTCAATTTATATTCCCTGATTTTTAAGTTCTTATTTTATTTTTAATTTCTCCTGATTGTCCAATAGATCTTCATGTCTTATTATTTTATGTACGTTTAGTACATTTGGATAAATTAATGCTTATATAGTCGATAGCCAAGTTGGTATTTTGTTGTAGTGGTTTCTTCTAATTTTTTGCCATGTTTGTAGTAGAGCATTTCTAATTTGATGTCTTTGAAAGTAACTTGTGTATTTCGTTTTTCCCATCCCAAATGAAAGCGTGCCAGCCTAATTGTAAATTGTGTCCTTCCATTGTTAAGATTATTTCATTCTTTAGATTTATCCAATCTTTTATCCAAGTGAGAGTGGCTGCCTGGTGATAAAGCTGCCAATCTGGGAGTCCAAAGCCTCCTTTCTCTCTACTTCCTGTAATAGTTTTAATTTAATATGTGGTTCTTCCCCCTAGCCAAATGAATTGTGTTGTTAATTTATTCAAGTCCATAAAAAAAAACTTCCCTAGATTTATTGGTACCACTTGGAATAGAAACAGAACTTTCGGCAATACATTCATTTTGACTGCAGCGATTCTTCCTATAAGTGAAAGTTGCAGTTTTTTTCCAATTTTCCAAATCTTTTTTATTTGTTGCATAGTTTTATTATAGTTATCTTCTTTGATTGTTGAGCATTTTCCTGTCAGCCAAATTCCCATATATTTCACCTTTTTTGTTATCTGCATACCCATTATTTCCTCCAATTCTATTTCTTGTTTTTTAGTAAGATTCTTTGTTATTATCTTTGTTTTGCTCTTGTTAACTTTAAGTCCTGCTACCTTACCAAATTCTTCTATTTTTTGTATTAATTTAGACCCTGTTTCTAATGGTTCTTTTAGTATGAATACTAAATTGTCCGCAAACACTTGGACTTTATATTCTTCTTTTTTAATTTTTACTCCTTTTATTTCCTGTTCTTGTCTAATTCCCAATAATAGTACTTCTAAGGTTAAAATGAATAATAGTGGTGATAGGGGGCATCCTTGTCTTACACCTTTCAAAATATTGAATTTTTCTGTGACATCTTCATTTATTAGTACTTTGGCCGTTTGAATTGGATATATTGTTTCCACCATCTTCATAAAGTTCTCTCCAAATTTTATGTTTTTTAATTGTGTACTAATGAATTACCAATTCAAGTTGTCGAAGGCCTTTTGTGCATCTAAAAAAATCAGTGCAACTTGTTTTCCGGGATGTGCTTCATAGTATGCTAATGCATTTGTAATTATTCTCATATTATTTTTCAATTGACTTTTTGGTAGAAATCTGTTTTAGTCTGAGTGAATGATTTTATTTAGTATTTTTTTTAATTGTTCCAAAATTTGGGATGTAAATATTTTGTAGTCTGTATTCAATAATGAAATGGGTCTGTAATTCTTTATCTGCTGATGATCCAAATCTTTCTTTGGTATAAGTGTAACATATGCTTCTGTCTATGTTTTTGGTACTTTAGCCTCTCTAAGTCCTTCATTATTCAAATCCAGCATTACAGTTTCTATTGGTTCCTGTATGGTCTTATAAAGTTTCACATCTGGGCCCGATGTCTTATTATTATTTTGTCTCTTCACTGCCTCCAATAATTTTGTCATTGTTATTTTTCCATTTAACATTTAACTTTTTGTCTCCACAATTTTTATCAGATTCCTCTTGTCTTAAGTATTGTTCAATATTTTCTTGACTGTATAGACTTAAAAAAAATTTTATTATATATTTTTTCTTCTCTCCGATGTATATTTCCCTTCTCATCTTGTAATTGATATATTATCCTTTTCTTTTTTCAGTTTGTAAGCTAACCACCTCCCGTTTGTTTGCGTTTTCAAAAAAAATTGTCTAGCTATTTTAATTTTCTGGGCAATTTCTTCTTGTGTTATCAAATTGAGTCTATGTTTTATCATATCTCTTTTTTCTTTTCTTTTACTTTTTTGTGGTTCTTTTTGCAGATCTGATTCCAATTTTTTAAGTTTCTTTTTCTTGTTTTTTCTTGCTATATATGCTATTGTCAGTAGTCAAATATATGCCTTTGTTTTATACCAGAGTTTTTGCAATGTTGTTTCTTCTTTTTTGTTTACTTTATAGAAAAGTTTCATTTCTTTTCTCCTGTGCGCTGCTTGGAGACTCCATGCATGGTTAAATTCTGTCCTTCTGTCCTGAGACTGAGTTTAAATTGTTTGGCCACGCCACCTTGCTTTGGCTGGAGCCAGTTTTCTTAACTCAGTCCAGCCCAAAAGACTAAACTTTTTCTTCTCACTTCAGAGCAGAATTTCAACTGTTTCCCATACCTGGAGTCTCCAAATTAACAGCCAGAAGATCGTTTTATTCATTTCAGTTGGAGGAAAGAGCGAAGCGTTTTTTGGAGTCTGTTAACAGCCCTAATCGCTTCCACATGGAGGCTTGCCTCTCAGCAGCTCTGAACAACAGCAGCAGTGCTTTGCCGACCATCGCTTTCAGCAGGGACATTGGAGCAGCGTTTTCCTGCGAGATCGGAGTTTCTGATGAGAGCAAATTGTGCTGGCACTGAGATTGCTGTAGACGGATTCTCCTTTCATCGGCGCTTCTTTGATTGCCGTTTTGGGAGGTTTCAGCTGTTTGGTGGTTGGCCATTTTGTGACGGCCACCATTTTGTTTACATGTTCAAGTGGCCACTGGGAGAGGCTCTGATCTCATTAGACAGCCACGAGCCTTGGTAGTGCCGTTATTTGTGGGTAGTCCTGGTGGAGCAGCTGGCTTCAGACCCTACAGAGGTTATTGTCTGCTGCTCTGGATTACTGGCTCCCTCCCTCCTCCCTCATATACCCTGTCTTCCTGTGCACCAGGTCAAGGTTTGTGTTTGATTTTGGGCAGATTAAAAAACCTGTGGACCCACCGGAAGCTCTGGAGTTCCTGAGGGCCTATCATTATTATTCCCCTGCTTGGCTGTCCCCAGGGTCACTGTCTTGAGAACTCAGTCAGATCCCGGGGCTCTAGGTTTAAGCACATCTGTTTAGTTCATACCACATTTGATTTGTGTGCAGGGACTGAAGCAGCAACAGCAACAGTGAGCTGCGGCACCAGTAGCAGCTCACTACAGCTGCGGCACCAGGCTACAACTGCCTCTACAGCGGTGTTCAAGATGGCTGACACCAGAAGAGCCTAGAAAAGCCAAGGCCAAGACCAAGCATATTTCTGCAAAGAAGTCGACCTCAGCTAAGGACAAGCATTCCACTAGGAGCCAGAAGGCTCTGGACAAGCAATTCGCCAAGGCTCAACAGGCTTCCCTTCTACAGGCCCGTGATTCAGCAGTCATTCATGAGTCAGCTCCGTTTAAGGGTGCAATCTGTTTGGGGACTCTCTTGACCCAGTTTTGGTTGAGACTAGGGACAAGAAGAAGGTTCTTCCATCTAACTCTAGATGGGCTGACCGTAGGTTTTCTTCTTACCCTTTCAGGCAGCCATTTCATACAGCTGACACTTGGTTCCCTGCCACCCAGAATCAGAGATCCTACTCCCAGGGAGCTGATCGTTCCCATGACAGATGTTCCTTCAGGGATAGGGGCAGGCAGCAACAACAGCCTTATTTCAGGAGGTCATTCCGAGGGTCCAGCACTAAGCCCTTTAGGAAGTCCAAGTAACTCCTGTCTAAACACTCCCATTGGTGGTTGGCTGCAGTTGTTTATGATGCAATGGGAGGCATCCACCATGGCTCCAAACCGTGAGGTTAGGTCTCACCTTGGAGTTTGTTACACCACCCCCTCCTCACTTCATTCAATGCCCCACCCAACAAATGTAGTCAGAAAGGGTCTCATGGAGGTGAAATCCAGTACCTGATGGAGATCAGGGCCATAGAGACGTTTCCAGCAGGTCACGAGGGGATAGGCTTTTATTCCGTACTTTTTCTAGTCACCAAGAGTTCGAGGAGAGGGGGGGTCTAAAATGCCTCAACATGCATATAGCGTACAAGTTCTTCACGATGCAGTCCCTCATGGGGACCTTCTTACCTCCATAGACCTCAAGGAAGCTTACCTACACGTTCCGATTTGTCCATCCCATCGGCGGTTTCTCAGGTTTTGCTTTGCCAACCATCACTTCCAATACAGAGCCCTTCCCTTCGGACTGTCATCAACGCCCAGGACATTTACTAAGTTGTCGGCAGAGATTACAGTGCGACTCAGGGTGGTCCCCATCGACATGCAATGTTACCTGGAGGAAATCCTGATTCAATCGTCCCACCGTCAGGTGATACGGGATTTCCGCATCATGATCCAGTCACTTCAGGACCACGTTTTTTCCATCAACGTGGAGAAAAGCCATCTTCCCAGCCACTGGCTTCTGCACCTGGGAGCGGTGATAGACACCTCTCTCTCCACGGTGTTCCTCTCCCAGGAACGACTTAGCAGCATAGAAGCACTGGTGATCCAAGTCTGTTCTCGTCAAGCTGTGCCCTTGATATTGTTGTCTTGTCTGCTGGGGAAGATGGTATCCTGTATAGAGATAGTGCTGTGGGCTCATCTTCATTCTTGGCCTCTCCAGTGGTTTCTATTTCCACATCAGCGGACCCCCCCCCCCCCCCCCAGCATGTCCAGTGTGACAGTATGTGTACCTCGCAGGGTCATCCGTTCACTTCAGTGGTGGACTTCCTTGGCCATGAGGAAGGGGACATTGTTCAGGGAGCCCAACCGAGTCACAGTCACTTCAGACGCCAGCCTGTTCAGATGGGGTGCCCATCTCCAGAGTCAATTGACCCAGGGCCGTTGGTCACGCGACAAGCTGGACAACAGCATCAATTGGCTGGAGCTCCGAGCCACCCGCCTGGCCCTCCCTCGTTTCCAACAAGAAGTTTCCGGTCGTCATGTTCTGCTGTTGACGAATAATGTAGCCACCAAGGTGCATGTGAAGTGTCAGGGCGGCACCCACTCCAGGGTGTTGATGCACAAGGCGGAGCAATTGGGCCTCTGGGCGGAGAACCACGTCATCTCCGTCTGCACAGAACACATCTCCGGCACCGCCAATGTGCAAGCAGATTGGCAGAGCAGGGCCACAATCGACCATGTGGAGTGGCGCCTTTGAAAGTAAAAATATATTGCAGTGGCGCCTGCAGCCGGAACTGTTTCAAGCCTTAGCGTGGAGATTCGGCCACCCGTCAGCGCTGAGAAGTGCTGGCATAAACTGGATGTCAGACGAGCTGTACATCATTACATGAAGCAGACGGCTTCTTTCCGTCAAACTGAGGCCTTCTTTGTCTCTTTCCAACCTGCTACCATGGGCAAGAAGGTGTCGCCGTCCACGATTGGCAGGTGATTGAAAGCTTGCATTGCCATGGCTTATGATCAGCAATCTTGACCTGCGCCATGATGCATCACTTCTCATTCTACACGCAGTGCCACCTGGGCAACACAGGCGTCAGTTGACATCTGCAGAGCGGTAATATGGGCATCTTCATTCCCCTTCATCAAGCACTACAGGATGGACTTGTTTCCCTTGGCTGAGGCAGCGTTTGGAAGACAGGTGTTTCAACAGGTTCTCGCAGCAGAGGGGACTCTGGATCGGCCTATCACCAATCTTTGACTGTTTATGCTTGTTTATATCCCATGCATGGAGTCTCCAAGCAGTGCATAGGAGAAAGACTGTTGGCCTTACCTGAATGGTAGTTCTCTGGGCACTGTGGGAGACTCCATTCCCACCCAAGTCCAGCGTCCATATTGGATTCCGGAGGACAATAGGTCATTCTTCGTTTTATGCCTTTGTTAAGAAAACTGGCTCCAGTCGAGGCAAGGAGGTGTGGCAAAACAAATTCAGGACAGAAGGACAGAATTTAACCATGCATGGAGTATCCCGCAGTGCACAGAGAACTACTGTTCAGGTAAGACCAACAGTCTTTTCCATCATTTTTATGTATTTGGCTTTCAGAATATTTTTGTTCATTATCCACCTCCTCCTCTTCTTCTGTCTTTCCATGTCACTTTTATTGTGTTATAGTCTGCTCATGTGTTAGTCGTTATATATTTCTCTTCTGTATCTCTTCTTAGTTCCAGTATCATCCAAGCCATATCTACCCTTGACCATGATTTATGTGGGTTTGAGTAGAAAGTGTGTTGTTTGCTTTCTGTATTTATTTCCCTCATGTGTCTTGTAAACTCAATTCCTGCACCATCTCAAAGAATGTGGTTGGTAATATTCTTTTTTTCTTATTATTTGTTTTATCACTTTTACAGGTTTTTTTATATCTGCTATTGCATTGAATTCACCTATTAAGCATATATATTCATATTCTGTTTTTGTTATTTTTTTATGCACTTAGTTCTGTAGAATTCTTTTTGTTTTTGTTTGGTGCATATATTCCTGTGAGAAGTATTTGTTTCTTTCTGTTTCTCTCTCCATCATTAAAATTCTTCCCTCCTTGTCTGCATATAATTATTTGGTTTTTAACCATTATTTGATATATATTGCAATTCCTCTTTTCTTTTGTTGTGTTAGTGCAACATACAATTTCCCTATTTATGAATTTTCTAGTAGTTTACTGTACTGTTTCTTGATGTGTACTTCCTGAAGGCACACGATATTCATATTCAAACTTTGTAGTTTTATCAGGGTTTGTTTCTTTTCACGAGTGAGTTTTGTCCATTTATGTTTATTGAAAGCATCTTAATTTCTTCCTCCATTTCACTATTTATATACAGTTCTCAGTTTTCTCGTAGTCCTTATCTCTCTTTGTATTTTTGTTTTTTTGCACCCTCTCATTCTATTTGTTCTCTTTCCTGTTTCCTTCTTCCTGTTCTATCTCCTTATCCTTTTCTTGGCTTCTACTTTCTACCTCCTCCCTCTCTTGTTCTTCTTCAACTGTGAAGTGATGTTCAAAGAACTCATGTGCCTTATCTAATGTATCTATTTTAAATTTCTTCTCCTGCCAGGTGATCATGATTCATTTTTACAACCACAAGGTCTGATTTTTAAAGAGCCAATTAGAGATTAAGAATGGCATTGTGGATTGTTTTTAATATTTGAATATTTTCATCATTTCTTGTTCTTTATTGTAATAATTATATTTATGTTTGCATGTTTATTTTATAACTTTTAACATATTAGCTGCTTGGAATCTGGAACTGGTTGGGATACAAATGTTAGCAAGTAAATGAAAAAATCATGTTGCTATAATGGAAATAATTATGGTACTTACAAGATTCTCCTTCTTCTTCTGTTCTTTTTTCTTCTCCATCTGTTTTCTACATATTACCTTCTAACTGGCATCTTTCAGGACTCGGGACACTCCCTCTCCATGCACAATCTCTTGTGGGTGCTGATAGACTGTCTCCCTCAATACACAAACTGCGGCAGCACCGACCTCTGGGGCGCACCCAGTCTTCTCCCCTTCCCCAGAATTCACAGGCCCTCCAGCAATTGGTGATCCAACAACAACATCAGCAGTTCTTGGAAAAACACAAACAACAATTTCAACAGCAGCAGTTGCATATTAATAAGGTATTTCAGCTCATGGTTCTTGTTTATGCAGTTTTAATGCACTGGTTTTAGAAGTGTCTTTAATATGTACAGCATATAATTATATTATGCAATGTATTCATGCATTAGAATGTTCATAGGTGGGCCTTGGAAAGTGGTGTATAACAGTGGTCCCCAACGTTGGTATGAGGAGAGGGGATGGTTCCATGGGTACATAACTCCATTTGAACAAGCAGCGCACATTTGTCTACTGCTTGCTCAACCTGGTTCCCAATATGCCATGGCCCAGTAGTGTGCCACGGCCCAGGAGGTTGGGGACTCCTGGTATATAGGAAGTATGTTCCAAAAACAACCTTGTAAACTTGAGCAGATAAAAATCAGGATTCCTCTGAAAATTGGCTCTCTGAGGAATTATGTTTACTTAATTATTTATCAGAAGTTCTGTTAAAGTTGAATAGATTGGATGGATACCTGAAAATGTTGATTTCTCTTTTAAAAATGAAAATACAGATACTCCTTGAATTACAAATGTAATGGAGCTTGCCCATTCCATTCGTAATCTGAGGATTCATGGGAGTGAATCTCATACCTTGAACATAATCACCCCTCCCTTTCACCCACGCATTCGCTAATCCAATGCAAGGCTCGTTAAGTGCAAATGAGGTATCTCGGGTGGGGACAACCATGAAGGGGCCTAGTGATGGAACAGGCACATGCTTCAGACCACCCAAAGCCTCCCCTGACCCACTGAAATACTTCATGCTCCTCACAATTGCTTCTTCCCCCGCAACCTGCTGTGCCGGGTCATTTACCTTGTGAAGAACTGTCTCCTCTCCAGCGTTTCTGTTTCTTTGCCTGCAAGTGGCAAGAGCAGAGGAAGAGCAGGATGAGCACACCCTGATTGGCTTCTCAGCCTGCCTACCATTTTTGAAGAAGCAGACAACCTCAGTGAGTCTCCTCCAAAGACTTAAAGGCTCCATGCAGAAAAGTGTTTACATGAAGTGAGGCTTTGGGGCAACGAACTTGCATTGCTCCAAGCCTCTCATTAGTGTGCAACCACTTTTCCCACACAGACTGGTACCTTCTGGGTGCCCTGATCCCGTGGGACGTCTGGCACCCATTCTCTGCAAAAGTGGATGTGTATTTGAACTCGCACATGACCATCCACCCCAGAGGTTTCCAGTCTTTATCTTGGCTCAAACACTTGTTGCCCTGACAGAGACTGCAAATTTCGTCTGCTTGAAAACAGAGCTTTTTGCCCCATTGCCATACAGACAAAGTTTGCAGTCTCTGTCAAGGTGACAAGTGCTTGAGTGGCCATGGGGCAGTTGGAAATGGAACAAATTGCTTCATTTCCAACTGCCCTAGGGTCACTCAAACATTTGTTGCCCTAATGGAGACTGGAAACTTCATCTGCATGGAAATGGGGCACTTGAAAATAGAGCTTCTCTTTAGCTGAAGCCTTGAGAAGCCTTTCCTGGCAAAAACGGAGCCCCAGAGTGATGCACGCTCTTTCCAGGCGCTCCGTTCTCAGCAGCAAAGGCTTTTTGCAAAGATGAAAGGGAAAGCTTTGATGTTTCAAGCCTTCCTTCCATTTGCAAAGCCTTTTGCTACAGCTCTCATTCAGGCTTCAGAGGCCTAAAGTACTGTGAGATCACACAAAATCAATAGCATTAGTTCTTGTGGTACTTTAGGGCTCCATTCTCTGCGTACACACTGAAGGCCTGAAGCACCAAAACAGGCCAAGGAAGCAAAGGCTCTCTAGATCTTTGCAAGGTGAATATCCACAGGCCTAATGCCTATGGAAACCCGATGGAGGAGGAGGTGGGAAATAGGGAGAGCAAATGTTGCAGAGCATCTGCAGCCTTTCGTAGGAGCGGAAAACTGCCATGGTGCTGCAACATTCGTAGTTTCAGGACTTGTTTGTAAACGCTAGTGGACACTTATCACGTAACTTTGAACATTTACTAAGAGAATGCTCATAACCCAGGGATTACCTGTATTTTGCTGTTCAGTTTTCCTGACTCTCCGTTTCAAAGTATTCTGTATATTGTTAATATTTATGAACTGTATCAATGTCAAAGGATTAAATGATTAATATCTGACTTTACGCAAATTGTTTGAAATATAGTGAGATATTTGTTCTAAATCAGTTTGTTTACTTCTTATATTGGGACAATCAGATGGTAGTCCAAGTGTGGGCCTTGGTTATTGAAAATGCAACTTGTGGAACTAGAAAGTGATCAACTGACTACTGGAAACTGCTATTTCCCTATAATTATTTCCTTGTCAAAATGAGCATAGGAAGCCAGCTATCTACAGTGGGTCATTGGAAAGAAACTATAGATTTCCTTCCTTCCTTTTTTCCTTCCTTCCTTCCTTCCTTCCTTCATTCATTCATTCATTCATTCATTCATTCATTTATTCTTGTTCAAGCAGGGTATCAAATCTTGCCAAATCTTCAGCTCCGTCTCAGTGACTGCAATCTTGTTCATACTCACTGGGGGACATGGTAGCATAGGCAATGTGTATGTGTTGCATGGTACCTGCACCCTACTGACTAGAATAGTCTCATAACTGAAATATTAACTTACTCTTGCTTTACAAAATTACATGTAATACTTTTACTAAAATTAAAGTGGAGTTCTGTGATAGTATAACAAGAGATGTTTTTGTTGTTACTTTAATCATCAAAAAGTTCTAATGTAATCCAATTTTTATTTCAATGTAGGATATACTTAAACTGACAGAATTTTTGAATGTTTCTGTTAATTATATCATTTGTTCAACCTGCATTCTTCTCTATATACTTTACAACAGACTTCTTAGAGTTTGTAGAAAAATGCTATAATCAATCTTAGGCTTCAAGATGCTGCAGCATCAATGTGTCATGAATATTATTAACCCTCTTATTAAAGCAATGATCACAATGCAAGTTATACAAGTTGCCTTAAAATTTTAGCTGCTGGCATAGATACTTGTTCTAGTGAAAAATGAAGAAGGGACTTTTTATGTATAGAACAGAGTGAAGACTATTACACAAGTCACATCATTTTTCTATTTCTGAAAATACACAATTGTTATGCATGTATTAGATCTGGACTTCATTCATCTTAGCAAACTAGTTTTAGATCTGCTTTTCCATGAAGATTTTACTTACTGTTCTTCAAACATATTTTCTGGATTTAAAATTAGAGTTACCAAAAGCTTCAAATGCTCGGCTTCCAGGACAGGACCGCAAGTGCTTCGAAAGTAAAAATATATTGCAGTTCATTTGTGCTGTTTTAATTTTAAATATATTTCTTCATTGTTAAATACAGAATCCCCCACATCTCTCTTAGTACGTTTTTTAATTTTATATTGATTAAAATAAAATAAACATAAATTTATATATGTATATATATAAACAAATATAGTATATAAAAATAATATGATTCTAGTAACAGTATGGGATTAATTCAATCCTTAAACATAATTACATCTAGACTACATAAATACATTGCTCAGATTTTTCATTTTTTGAACATAAGAACATATAGTATTTGTCCCTTATTTGGCTCATACTTTTCAATAAACTTTTTTTGCCCACTATTTTGAAATTTGAATTATTCTAGAGCACATGTTTCTTATATGATTCTGACCTTTTCAGAATCAGAGTTGTTTTAATGTTTAGGTGGATTATCTTTTGGGGATTGAGGCAGAGGTAATAAGGAAACATTTAATATGCTAGAGAATACATCAACTATTAATAGTCAACAGTGTAACATGAACAAAAATCAGGTTTCTGCCTGGACTGGTGAATATACTACTCCCAACTGGTTCCTTAGTTTGAATAAGTTAACATTGGGGCACAAACTAAACTAGTCTTTTGGATATCCTTATTTAACATTCTTGTTATACCACCTTGTATTCTTGTATTGTCAGCTAAGTTGCTTAAGAACCTGTTCAATATCCCTTTTGACACAGGATTTGTCTCCCAGTTGATGTTAAGGTAGTTAAATTTCCCCATTACTACTGTAGTGTGTTTCCTTACATACGTTTGTTAACTGGATAGCAGAAAGTTCATCTATTTCTTCTGCTTGGTTGGATGGGCTGTAGAATGGCAATGTCATTTTTTTCCCTTTTATGTTGACCCATATGTCTCGATTCTAGGAGGCTTTCATTCTTGGTTTTGTGCATTTGTGTAGAAATATAGTGATCTCTTACATATAATGTAACTCCACCTCCTATTTTATTAGGTCTGATTCTTTTGAATAGTTTGTATCCTTCCATCAGTACATTCCAATCATGAGTTTCATCCTACCAAGTTTCAGTAATGGCAGCTATATCATACTTGCTCTCGTGTACTAGTATTTCGACATCACCTTGTTTGTTCCCCAAACTTTGAGTGCTTTGGTATAGGTGTCTTAAGCCCTTTACGACTGACCTAGATATGTTTCCTATTTCTTCTACTTTATATCTGATTTCTTGAGGTATGTGTTGAGATTAGGTACTAAAGATCCTAAGGATTGGCCACTCCCCCCCCCCCCCAATATCAATTATAATTTCAAATTGACAAGCTGACAAGTTGAGCAAGTCATTTTCTGAATACATTCTTCCCAATTTTTTGCCCTCCGGAGCCTTCAGGGAAGCCTCTTGAAGGCTCTCGAGGGCGAAAAACGGCCCAAGGGCAAACCGGAAGTCCATTCCCAAATTTCCAGTTTCCCCATAGGGCTGGTTTTTCGCGCTCTGGAGGCTTCAGGGAAGATTTGAAGCCTCCAGAGGGCCTCTGTGGGGGCGGGGGAGGCTGGCTTTGCCCTCTCCAGGCTCCTAGAAAGCCTCAAGCCTGAGGAGGGCAAAAAAAGCATGCCAAAAGCAGGGGATTGCACATGCATGCGAATGGTGGTCACATATAGCATTATGGGAGTGGGCACTCCCGTGCAGGACCCCCCTGTGCTCCCCCCGCTTTTGGCACGCAATCCACAAAAGGTTAGCCAGGATTGCCTTCGCACAAAACTGGAAAAAAATCAATACACCTGCAGATGACAAAAGGACAATAGAACTAAAAGAAAGAGAAGAATCTGATTTTTATAAAATATGGAATAAAATTTATAAGTGGCTAGAAAACAGAAGCCAAAATAGATGATAGAGAATGTAAATATATGGTGATATAAATAATCAATATTATTATAAGTGTTAGCACTACTGTTGTTATATTACAACCAATTTTGTTGTATTTAAGTACAATGACAGTAAAGATTATACTTATAGGACAAGGTTAAAGCAATAGGAAAGCAATGCAGAATGGAGAATTATAAAGGCTAAACAGGAAAGCTGATACAGAAGGCTGTAAAATTACTTTATATTGTTATGTATGTTTTGTGTTTTGTTTGTTCTTGTGTTTTTCTTTCTGTTTTTAAAGATTAAAACATTCAATAAAAATATTTTTTATAAAAAGGTTATCCCATCACTGCCCTATTTCATTCTTCATATCTATATATTCTTCATATCTATATTAAAATATTTATCCTAATGTCTGTTGTACTAATGTCTGTATATAGGTTGTTATTCAACCTATATAATTCTAATATTGATACACATTATTGAAATATATTCATGGAAGATCTTTTACTCTTGTTTTCCCTTATCTCTCACGTCCCAACTTTTAGCCTTTTTTTTTTTTTTGACTTGCCTCCCATATTCTCTTTGTTTTTTAGAGTTTCCCCCCTGTTTTAATTCCTTAATCATTATTAATTTTAGTAAAATCTCCTCCCTGTTTTTGCTGGTTTCTCAATTTTACTTCCCCTCTATTCCTTCTGATCGCTCCATTCTTTCCTCATTGTCCTGGCTCATTGTCCCTTGTATAATATTTTCCAGTTTTTGGTCTATACGATCAAATATTTCCACCATCTCCTTATGTTGTTCCTGTATAAGGTACTTAATACTTTGAAACATTAGCTGCTTTCCATTTGGATCTCCACTCACTTTTGCCTTGTGTTGTGTCTTTGTTTAATAGGTTTCCTTTTTAGCCAATTGTCCAGGAATCGTTAATTCAAAAACAGAGCTTCTAGGTCACAATTTTAATGTCTCATTAAAATCAATTTAAATACATCAGGGCCAAGAGTGGGTTTCTGCCGGCATTACTGCCGGTTCGGTGCACATATGATTTTGCTCCACACGCATGCACAGTAAATAGGTCTGTGCATGCGCAGAACATTTTAAAAGATCAAAAAAAGATGTTGCGGCAACCAGGGAACCGGTTTGGGGGCATGGCAAGCATGCCATCCTTACCAGTTCAGAGACCCGGTCATCATTTCCACTACCGGTTCCACCAAGCCATAGCCTCTTAAACATAGCCTTCATCATGGGAGAGCAACCAGCTGAGGAGGAGGAAATTGTGGCAGGGCCCAGGTTGATGCCCCAGGGAAGTACTGCCAGGGTGGATGGACCTGCCAACTGGGCATATGCCCGGGTGGGTCTGCCATCCGTCAGTGATGTGGAGGGTTCCAATGCAGCCCTGGGATGGATCTCAGTGTGCCAGGATGAAAGCAATTGGGTGGTTCGGCTCCAGGAAGCTCAAATCTATGCACCTGCCCCATTCCCTCAAGGCTCATCCGGTTGAACTTCTCCCTCAGCTGCTCTACCATTTGGCCAGGAAGAGTGATCTGGTACGCATCCAGCTCCATCAATCTTCTTGCTCTCCTCTGCGGCGTTGGGCTAGCTGAGTTGCGTGTGGACATCAAGGAGAACTCCAACCCAGTCCTCTGGCTGGGGCCATGACACCTGAGGTCCTTCTCAGCCTGGTACAGATCCCCAATGACCAGAAGCTCCTTTAAGACCTTCGGACTGGTCACTGCTGGTTGGGCTACCTTGGCTCGTATTCCCGCTGGCTGGCTGGTCATCAGCCAGGGCCATGCTGGTGCTGGTGCTGGCAGTGGCCCCTGCCAGCCCGTCTATGTTCTCCATCTCTCCTGAGTCATCTCTGCCTCACTGAGCAGCCAGGGGTCAGGATCCTGTAGAGTGGTTCCAGGCAGAGCTGAAAGTTTTCAGAGTTGGTTTAATGTCAGCATTCTGAATAACCTATCAGCTAAAATCAGAACTCTGAGGCTTGTAGATTCCTCAAAGAACATGTTTATTGGATATATTATATCAGCACAGCTAGTGAAAACCTACTCTAAAAGTTCCTACACTTTTCCCCCTAGTTAAAAGAATACATATTTTCCTCTCCAGATATCAATGATCACATTGTCCAATGTGGACAGAACTAGCAGGATGCTTGGTCACATCTCTCCTCCCTCAACTCCAGATGTTTAACTTCTCATCCAAGAAGCTTCTCCAGCTCTGATTGACATTTCCCACCATTCAGTCAGAGCTGAAGAAGCTTCTTGGATGAGAAGTAAAATGTCTTCAAAGAAAAACTAGAGAACTTCCTGCAGTGACGTCACTTCCATGTGGGTGAAGGAATGGTGGCTCTACTAGCTTTGCTTGGGTTTCTTCAGTGAAGATCCTGAAAAAGGACGAAGTTGAACCTGGAGGGATCAACAGGAGAGAGGGGGAGCTCGGGTGATGGAGAGGAGGCAAGTAACTTCCCTAACGGACGAGAGAAAACTCATTGGAATCACCGGAGAAGAAATCAGTGTCCATGGCTGATTCTGGGAGGTAACAGCCGCACATGAGGGAGAGAAAATAGCAACACAGCAGCATTGGTGAGAATATTTAAAACAACTAAAATGGCATAAAGTCTACTAAAAACTCTTTCAGCTAGAATTTCAAAGCTTTGAATTGAGCTGGATACAGCTCAATATTGGCGGCTATGAGGAGGGAGGAAAAGCACACAATTTCCTGTAGCAATAGAATGCCTTGAAGTGACTTGAGAACAGAATGGAATAAGGCGAGGACTGCTGGAGCGATTTGGACAATAAACGGAAATTGGAGCCAGACAAGACAGTGACAACAGTGAAGAAGGGGAGAGAACTATTTAGGACCACTTGAGAGTGTAGAAAAGGTGTAGAAAAGCAAACATCGGACTTCTGACAAGGAAAAAAAAGCCTATATGAAAGAGCGCCATCTAGTGGAGAGAGAAATAAGAACTGAATAACACAATTGGACAATCTGGCTGATGCAATCTGAGCAATTTGGTGGTCTCTGAAATCAGATTTTAAAAAATTGAAGGAGAACATTGAAAGAAGAAATATAAATGTAACTGAACTGTGGTGAGATAAAATATTGTTGAATTGTACTGAACCATATTATATTTAGAAGAGAGAGTGTAGAGGATATATGTGCTATTGGTGATACTTTGAAATTATTAACATTATAAATGGATGACATAATATTTATATAAGAATTAAAATTAAGGATTTATTAGCCTAAACATATTGCATACCTTGAGAATATTAAAAAATAGTAATTCAGTTTTGAAGTAGGGGGTGATAATTTGTAGCTATTAAAGAGACAATATAAGATTATATACTGAATCAAATCAAGAACATGTTAGGTTAAATATATTGAATATTGCATAAACATTGTATGGATTGACTTGCATACAAACTCAAATATGTAGAAATTAAGTTGTTAGATTGTAGGATTGAACTGAAATGTGCATGGAAGAGGGAAAGTTCAAAGATTGAAGGGGCTGGTAAGAGAGTGGAAACAAGTAGTGGGTAGAGAGAAGTATATGTTATTGTGGGGGGAAATTGTAAGGAAATTAAAATAAAAAATGACAAGTACAACAACAACAATTAGTAAAGTGAATAGGAAGGCAGCATCCAACCCAGCATCAGCAACATCTTCACCCTCAAATCAGCACACAATTGAGAGCACACTGGATCTAGAGAGAGAGAGCTCAACAATGAATCTTCAGTGTATGCAAGATGCATTAGCAATGATACAAGAAACAAAGTTGAAAACACAAGAAACAATTACAAAAAATCAAGAAGAAACTAGGAGAAATCATGAAGAAATTAAACTAGAAATTGGAGAAATGAAGAGTGAGATTAGAAGAATAGATGATAGAATAGGGAAAATACAAAGTGAAATAAAAAAAGAACAAAAAATTCAAAAAGTAGAAACAAAGGTAGAAAAACGGAGAAAGAATAGAGATGGTAGATGAGAAGCTGACCACACTAAACAGACAATTGGGGGGGGGGGGTAGTCTTTTTGGAATTAGAAAAAGCTGGCTTCTTTCTGCACTTTCAAAATATAGTAGAAGAAAAGGAGGAGAATTTAGAGGAAATAATTACAGAGATTGTTGCGAACATATTACAAAAAAAAAAAAAGCCAAGAAACAAGTAGGGACATAGACGAGGTGTACCGAATCCAAACAAATTACGCTAGCAGACACAGGCTCCCAAAAGAAATCCATGTACTCTTTACTAGAAAATCAGTAAGAAATGAAGTATATAAGAAAGTGAGAGAATCCTGTTATAAGATCTTCTTGGATTTTGATTATTTGATTTTCCCCTTTCTGGTGTGCCTCTGTGCCTTGGAACTGTGATGGAGAACTAACTTTTCACTTTCGGATTTGCCTGCCTCCTTGGATCGGCACAGCTGCGCACTCCACTGACGCCATTTCTTTTGTAAAAGATTTATACCATCTCTGAAGTCAGATAAATGGGGCCCAAAAAACCACCAATGGGCAAGTCATTCTCGGCTCCCACATCTGCCATCTCCTGCCCAAGTATGCATCAGATGAAAATTACTTCATTGTTACAACAAGAAGCGACTGGAGAGAGCTCAAAAGACTTATCCGTCACCCAAATGTTTCAGGAAACTATGAGGGGTCAAAATGAGTTGAAAAAGGAGGTGACAGATCTCAAAGAAGAACTCAGAGGTATACAACACCATAAAACAGAAAACAAACAAAGAATTAATGTGTTGGAGGAGGGGGCGGTTGGGCTGGGGGAGGAGGTTAAGGCAGTCCGGAAGGGGAATTTAGAATTGGAAAATTTTATGGCAAAGATAGAACTTGAAAGAATGTCCTTTTTTCTCAGATTCCAGAACCTACCACAGACAGAAAATGAAGATCTTAAGGATATTATGAGTACAATTTTAGTAGAATATATTAAGAGAGACAAAGAACAGTTGTGGTGGGATATGGATCTGGTTTACAGGATTAATTCAGCATATGCTAGAACACATAATGTTCCAAGGGAGGTACATGTTAAATTTCTTAGGAGGATCACGAGGGATGAGGTGCTAGGAGCTAAAATATAAAGACAAAGAAATTACCATTCTTAAGCAAATTCCCCCAAAAAAATAAGAGAGAAAAGGAGGAAGTACTCCTCCTTATCAAATAAATTATATAATAAAGGAGTTTGGTTTAGATGGTTATTGCCAGAGGGAATGTTGATCTTTTGGGAGGGAAACAGAATTAGAATTAATACTGTGGGGGAGTCAGAAGCCTTCATTAAAAAACACAGTTCTCTCCTAGAGGACGAAAATATGGGAGGTAGTGAAAAAGGTAGTAATGTACAAGATATGAAGGAGGGAGGGGCTGTGGCTCCATCTGGGGATAGGGAGGAGGGAGCAATATCAAAAAGGCTCAGGCCACAAAAATAAATGCATTTGAAATAGTATTGTAATTGTTGATATACTAGAAAGTGACAAAAAAGAGATGATTGAACACATGGTTGATATAATGTAGAACAAGATTCTGTTTTTGCTTACCTTTTATATGTTGTCTTTAACATTGTAAAAATTGTGAGATTTGGAGGGATTACTAGCATGGGAGCTGCCAAAATTTTCTATATACCCTTTTACCTTTCCCCACAAATGTTTAAAAACCAATAAAATTCTTTTTAAAAAAAAGAAAGTGAGAGAAGAACAAATAACATATAAAGGAAGAGAGATACAAATTCTGAGACAAATCCCGAAAATAGTGAGAGACCAGAAAAGGCAATATCAGTTCCTTACACAATTAATAAGGTACAATGTAATGTTTAGATGGCTTACACCAGAGGGAGTGATGATTACCTGGCAGGATAAAAGATATAAAATAGACACAGTCAAGAAAGTGCACAAGTTCTTTGAACATCACTTCACTGTCGAGCAAGAAAAGAGAGTAGAGAGGAACCAGAGACTGAAAACCAAGAAGAACAGTCAGTTGAAAACAGAGAAGGAGAAAAAGAAGAAAACAAGAAAGAGAACAAATAGGGTAGTAGAATAGGAATAGAGACAAGAAACGCAAGGAAACTAAGGGCCGTACACAAGTAGCACAATGGAACAAGAAATTAAGTTACTCTCACTAAATATAAATGGACTAAACTCACCAGAAAAGAGAAGGCACATTTTGACTAGATTACAAAAAGAAATATGGACATAGTATGACTTCAAGAGGTACATATCAAAAGCCAATATAACAAGCTACTAGAATATCCAAAATTAGGGAAATTATTTACAACACTAGCACACACAAAAAAGAGGAATTGCAATATACATTAAAGAATGGATAAACGCAAAAAAAATATGCAGATGAAGAGGAGAGGATTTTAATGATAGAAATAGAAACAGAACAAAGATGAATTCTCCTCACAGCAATATACGCCCCAAATAAAAACCAAAAAGAATTTTACAAGAAGATCCACCAAAAAATAACAGAAATAGAATATGAGGATATATGTCTAATTGGCAATTTCAATGCTGTAACAGATATCAACGATGACTACAAGAGTAACAAAAGAAATAAGAAAAAAAAGAACACTACCATTTACCTTTTTTGAAATGGTGCAGGAACTGAGCCTGAAAGATGTATGGAGAGAAAGGAACATAGGAAACAAACAATTTACATATTATTCAAATCCCCACAAATCATGGTCAAAGATAGATGTGATTTGGTCGACCCAAGAATTGAGAAGAGATACAAAAGAGATTGAAAGCTATGCAAGAGCAGACAGACACAGTGATTTTAGATTTATTTAATGAAGCACTTTGATAGAAAAGCTACCAAAATCATGGAGGGAAGCATATATAACATTGATACCCAAAGAAGATTCGGACTATCAACAAATAAAAAATTATAAACCAATTTCTTTACCAAACGCAGACTATAAAATCTTTACATCAATAATGGCAGAGCAAATTTAAAAATATTAAATGAAATCATTCACACAGATCAAAATGCCTTCTTACCAAAACGCCAGTTAAAAAACAATATGAGGATAATTATAAACACACTAGAATATTGTGAAGAGAATCCAGGAAAACAAGTTGCACTGGTCTTTTTAGATGCCCAAAAGGCCTTTGATAATTTGAATTGGCATTTCGTTATTACACAGTTAAAAATGATGAAATTTGGAGAAAAAATTATAAAAATGATAGAATCAATATATTGGAAAACCAATTTCGACAATGACGAAAACCCAAGAAGTGATAGCTACAAATCATGAAGAGATGAGGAGGAATCATGAAGAAATTAAAAACGAAATGGGAGAACTGAAAGGAAATATCAAAAACATGGATGACAAAATTGAAAAGATACAGAATGCCTTAACAATCAACAAACAGAAAATCCAGAACATTGAAACAAAAATAGAACAAACAGATCAGAAGATGGAAAGAATGGAGTTGAAATATGCACAAGTCAATAAACGTTAGAGGAATCAATAATCCGACTTGAATAATATTGGAAGAATTAGGAGTGGAAATGTTTAACAAAGTCTTAGAAAAAGCCAAGATGCCTGAATCATGGACGGAAGAATCATAATCCCCAAAGAAGAAGCCAACTTACAAGAAATCCAAAACTACAGACCAATTTCACTATTGAATTCCGATTATAAAATATTTGCAGTGATTATGGCAGGAAGAATTAAACAAGTTTTAAATGAACGAATACATCCAGACCAAAATGGATTTTTACCTCACAGACACATTAAAAATAATACGAGAGTCATCCTAGACATAATAGAATATTATGAGACGCATCCAGAAAAGCAATTGGTACTGGTTTTCCTTGATGCACAAAAAGCATTTGACAACGTAATTTGGAAATTTATAACAACACAATTAGATAGGATGAAATTCGGAGAAAAATTTACAAAAATGATAAAAAAACTTTATAACACCCAGACGGCCAAAGTTCTGATGAACGGAGAACTAACAGAGAAGATCGAAATAAAAAACGAAGTTAGACAGGGATGCCCTCTCTTTCCTTTGCTGTTTATACTAACTCTGGAAATATTGTTAAATGAAATTAGGAAAGACCAGGGAATTAAAGGATTAAGACTTAAAAATGAAGAATATAAAACCCAGGCCTACGCCAATGACTTAGTATTTGTTTCAGAAGATCCACTAGAATCCAGTGCGAAATTAATTCATAAATTAGAATAATATGGTAAAATGGCAGGATTAAAAATTAATAAAAGTAAAACAAAAATGATAACTAAGAATATGACAAAAAAACAAGAAGAGGAAATGGAATTAGTAACTAAAATGCAAATAACTAAGAAAGTGAAATACTTGGGGATCTGGGTGTCGGCAAAATGTTCGACAATTAAAGACAATAATTATAATAAATGACACAAATAAAGAAAGATTTAGAAATCTGGATAAATATTCAGCTATCACTAGTGGGATGTATTGCCACAGTTAAAATGAATATATTACCAAGAATTTTATTTGCAAGCCTGGGTAAAACTTTCTTTCAGGAATTAAATAAAGTAACTGCTAGGTTAATCTGGCAAGGACGAAAAGCGAGGATTAAACTAAAGTCAATGCAAGATAGCAAGGAGAGAGGAGGCTTAGCAAACTGGGAGCTATATGCATTAGCAGTAGCAACAACATGGGTGAAGGACTGTATAGAGTTAAAGAATAAAAGAATTTTGACCTTAGAAGGCCATGATCTGCAAGCAAGTTGGCATATATTCCTATGGGATGATAAAAATAAAACGCACAAATACTTTCAAAAACATCTAATTAGAAATGTGTTATTGCAAAACTAGCTCAAAATGAAAAAAAAAACCACTATGTAAAAATCCCAAATTGGCTATCCCCAACAGAAAGGCCCTCACACCCAAATTTTATAGATATGAATAAAGTGTTAAGATACAAAGACTTAATTAACAGACAGGGAAATTTAAAAACAATTGAAAAATTGGCAGAACAAAACATGAAATTTGACTGGCTAATCTACTTGCAAATCAAAACTAAACACAATAATGATACTAAATTATATGGCATCCAAATGAACCCACACAAATTAGATAAAATAATCCAAAACTCAGCAAGAAAGATGATGGGGAGAATATATAAATTTATTCTGAAGTATAAAATTGAGGAAGAAAGTGTGAAAGAACAAATGGTAAAATGGGCACAGAACTTTGTCTACAATATTGAATTAGATAAATGGGGAAAAATTTGGGGGACAAATTTAAAAATGACACTATCGGTTGCATACAAGGAAAACCAATACAAAATGTTTAACAGATCTTACCTGGCACCAGTAAGGTTAGCAAAAATCTCAGCAAATATCTCCCCAAAATGTTGGAAATGTGAATCAACACACGGAACGTATTATCACATATGGTGGACTTGTGAGAAGGCTAAAAAGTATTGGAAATGGATTAAAAATTGGCTAGAGTCAATAACAGGAGTCAAAATAGATTGGAAACCAGTTTTTCTACTAGGAATAATGACTGCGAAATATAAAAAAGAAGTCTAGTATTTAATTTTACACATAATTACGGCAGTGAGGATTGCCTTCGCTCAGAAATAAATTAATACCAAGCGAAGATGAAATAATAAGAAAGGTTATGGACTGTGCCAAAAATGGACAAACTAACAAAAGAAATCCAGGGAAAAGAAGAAACAAAATATTACCAGATATGGGAAAAATAGTATAGGTGAATGGAGGTAAGAAACAAGGATCAATGAAAGGAGTCAATAAAACTCAAAAATAGAAGTTAAGGAGAATTAAGGGTATATAATACAGAATATATATGGACTCAAGAGAGTTTAAATGTATTAGAGGTAATTACCAAATATAGCAGATAAATGAGCAAAATAAGAGGGTTAAAAATGGTGAAACGGAAATGAAATAGATTAGAAGGGGAAATAACATAAGGAGAATTATATTGATTTGAAATTGTTAGAAAGAACAGTTCCTGTTTGTACTGTATTGTCTAAGTGTAGTGTATGTCTAAGTTTTGTGTGTGTATTTTGTATGTTTGTAAATAAATAAAAATATATTTAAAAAAGAATATATTCAGCTCAGACAGCAAAAGTAATAATAAATAGTGACACTACAGAAGAATTTAAAATATGGAAAGGAGTGAGACAAGGATGTCCATTATCACCTTTATTAACACTGGAAGTTCTATTAACAGAAATTAGAAACAATCAGAAATAAAGGGATTAAAAATTTAAAAAGAGTAATATAAAACACAGGCATTCACAGAGGATATGGTATTCGTATTAGAGGATCCATTAAAATCAGGAATTAAATTAATCCAAAAAATAGAGGAATTCAGCAAGGTAGCGGACTTAAAATTAATAAGAACAAAACAAAGATCATTACGAAAAATTTCACCAAAAAACAAGAGCAAGAATTCGAGGAAAACATGGGAATGCAAATGGTAAAAAAGTTAAAATATTTAGGAATATGGCTGACAGAGAAATGCTCAACAGTTAAGAAAGATAATTATGATAAAATAAGAAAAATTTGAAAATTGGAGGAAACTACAGATATTACTAATGGGGAGATTTGCCATTGTTAAAATGAATATACTACCAAAATTTTTATTTTTATTTCAAGTGGTACCGATTAGCCTAGGGAAAAACTTTTTCATAGATTTAAACAAATTAATTGCCCATTTTATTTGGTCAGGGAAAAAACCACGAATTAAATTTAAATTGTTACAGGATAGTAGAGAAAAAAGACTTCCCGATTGGGAGCTTTATTATCAAGCAGCAGCACTCACCTGGATAAGGGACTGGATCAATCTAAAAAACAGAATATTACTAACAATAGAAGGTTATAATTTGGAACTGGGATGGCACACCTTTATCTGGGATGGGAAAGACAAAATCCATAGTTATTTCCAAAAACATTTAATCGGAAAAACTCTACTTCAAATATGGTTAAAAATCAAACAAAACACTACAACAAAATCCCAATCTGGCTATCCACCATGGAAGCTCTGATATACCCGAATGTATTGGACATAAACAAGATAATGAGATATAAAAACATTAGACAACCAAGAAAGACTAAAAACAAGGCAACAATTGAAAGACGAGGGAATAAATAAAGGCTGGTGGCCCTATTTACAAATAAGGCAAGGTATAAAAAAGGGAAAGGGATGGATTTTATAAGGAGCCACAAGAGCTGGATAAAATTCTACAGGGAACCGAAGAACAATTGATTAAAAAATATATCATTATTTATTAAAATTTAAAATGGAAGAAGAAACTGTGAAAAAAATGATGATAACATGGGTGACACTTTTTGGATATATTATAGAATTGGCGGAATGGGGAAAAAATTAGGAAATGAATTACAAATTAATGATGACAACGGCATATAGAGAGAATATGTACAAGATGTTTTACAGATGGCATCTCCCACCAGCAAGAATTGCGGAAATGTTCCCGGAGCGCTCACCTATCTGTTGGAAATGCAACCAACAACATGGAACATACTACCATATGTGGTGGACATGCACATCTGCAAAAAAATATTGGAAAAAAATAAAAGATTGGCTAGAGGAGTTTACTACACACCAAACTGCACTAAAACCTGAATTATTTTTGTTAGGAATTATAAAAGGAAATTATGAAAAAAATATTAGATTCTTAATTCTACACATAATCACGGCAGTGAGAATTACATTCGCACAAAACTGGAAAAATAATTATACACCAACAGAAGAAAATTAATTTAAAAAAATATTGGAATTTGCAGAGATGGATAGGCTCATGAAAGAACTAAAAGAGAAAGAAGAACCTGAATATTACTCCGTATGGGATTTATGGTATAATTGGCTAGAGGAAAGTGGGGGGGAGCGGGGGGGGGAGCATGAAAGCAAAAAAAAAAAAAAAAGGAAGAAAGAAAGATCAACAAATTAATAAACAACTACAAAACCAGAAAATGATTAAAAGATAGAAATACGAGATAGACTAGCAAATAAATATTGTACAAAATGACTCAAATGTAGTAAAGGCTGTTATACATAGAATATTATATATAGAATGAAAAAAATGTATGAAATAATATAAATGCACACATATATAAAGTTATAGCTATAAACAATTTTTTGAATAGATAAAAGAATCACAACAGATGTAAAAAAATTTAATGTGTTGCAAAGATGTGAAGTTTGTACAAATAAAATTAAAAGTTAAAAAGAAAAAAGAAAAACTAGAAAGTCCGGTGACCTCTTCAAAAAGCATCTTTGGGATCAGAATGCAAAGCAACTTGAAATTCCTTAGCACTTCACAATACTTGGTTTTTTTACCATTTTGTGTTTATCTTTCCAAGTAGTAATCATACATAGAGATTATGAGTCTTCCATGCAAAGTTCTTTCTGTCTGACCAAATGCTTAAGACAAAGGAAAGGGGCATTTTAGGATGTCATTAATTCATAAAAGTTTGAGAATCCTTGCTTAAGATAATTTATTTGTTACTATGTCCTCAAACATTTGAGACTACCACAGCGACCTTGAGGTTTTTAAGGTAACTATCGTGTTTTAAATAACAACATTGCTACTGCCAAAATCTAGGAAGGTAGTCCTCAAATTATGAATGTAATGGAACCTGCCCATTCCATTCAGAACCTAAGGATTCGGGGGAGTGAATCTCATACCTTGAATGGGATCACTCCCTCCTTTCGCCCACGCATTCGCTAATCGAATGCACAATTCATTAAGTGCACATGAGTATTTCAGACTGGGGAAGGTGTTGGAGGAGCATAATGATGGAACAGGCTAAGACCACCCAAGGTCTCCCCGACCCACAGAAATACCTCATGCTCCCTACAATTGCTTTCCCCCACATCCAACCTGCCCCGCCGAGTCACCTGAAAAGATCTAGCAAGCTGTCTCTTCTCCAGCCTCTCAGCTGCATGTACCCCTCTATAGCTTTGTTTTGCTCTGCGCATGCCTCGCCTAGCACTTTGTATGCCAAAACAGTGAGACGGAGGGGCAGGCCCGTCCCTCCAACACTATGTTTTGGCCTGCGCAGGCCTCACCCGGGATTTTGTCAGCCAAAATGTAGTTTTGGAGGTGTGGGCTCTCCCCAACGCTCCGTTTAGGTTTGCGCAGGCATCACCCAGCACTTTGCCAGCCAAAATGGAGCTTCAGAGTGGCGGGGCCGTCCCTCCAATTCCCACCACAGCCTACCGCTCCGATGCTCTGTTTTGGCCGGCAAAAAGTACAGGACGAATGTTGCAGAGCCTCTGCAGTTGTTTATAAGGGCGAACTGCCATGGTGCTACATGATTTGTAGTTTCGGGACTTGTTCGTAAACAGTAGAAGGTGTTTATTGTATAACTTCAAACATTTGCTAAAGGAACGCTCATAATCTGGAGATTTTCTATATTTAGATTTGGTTTGAGTTTTGTTCTGAGGGCTACTGAAAATTATTTTGAATCTTAAAATGATCATCAAGTTTTTGTTATGATCAAAAGTGAAAAACATTTAAAATTATAATGAGTAAAGTTTTTTTTCATATTTAGTATTCACCTTTACTAAGTATTTGTTAACTTGGCTTTATTTCATAAATACAGCCTCATTGTTAATCTAATACAAAATTAATATATTAGCTGTACTTCCATCTTTAAAAACAACCTATCATGTATATGGCTTAGACATTTTAAACTTCCAAATTAAATCAAGCGAACCATAAAATTTAAATCATTACATTTTTAAAAAAGGATTTCATTCATTCATAGTTTTTCATAGTCTTTTCAATGGAGCTATGTTCTGACACTATGAGTTTCATTCAGATGTTGCCAAAATCAAATGAAGCTTCCCGTCAGCATGAAAGCCACCCAGAAGAGACTGAAGAAGAATTAAGAGAACATCAGACGTTTGTGGAAGACCAATATATTGACAGCACAGCAAATCAAAAGGAAATTCAAAGATTGACTCAAGTGGTCCATGTGAAACAAGAACCTGCTGAAAATGATGAAGATGGAGAACAACAAGAATTGGAAGCAGGACAAAGGCAAGCAGAGCAGGAATTGCTCTTCAGACAGGTAGAATACACTAAATAACAGCATCTATTAGTTAGTGAATTGTTTTCAGAGGCTTATATATTTATTAGTCTGTCATTCTATATAGAAAGAACATCTGGGTTTACATAACACAGTATACCAGAATGTGACTCTTTTATTCTGACATTGAATTTTATGCAAACCCAACCTATTTGCTTTTATTTAAAAACCTATAGAACAGAAGTCTCAAATTCCTGAGTATTGAGTGAGTTAACTATAGAACATAATTACATAACATTTTAATGCCAAGAAATTAGGGTTCAAGAATATAGAATCTTTAGAACTATGGTAGGACTAATGCGAGGTTATGCCAATTCTTGATAATTTCAGTTCAGAAGATGTGTATTTAATTTCCTGCTTCTATTATAGATGTGAGAATGTTGATCACATTGGCTACCATTCAAATGTTTCATTTTCTATTCTTCATTGTCTTTTTCATATCAAGTAGAAATTTGATTTCTCTTCCAAAAGGAATACATGATTGTTCTCTATAAGTATAACAGTTTCTTTTTCATTGCAAAATGTAATATAAATTTCAGGTTTGTTCTTTTTCATAATGTGCATTATATTCAAAACCATTCTTAATGTTTATTAAGGCAGAGTGACTTCTTGTACTTTGTTGTACTGTTCATCCTTTGAAACATGGATATTTTTTTCAGAAGAGATTAAGACTGAGCAAATTTTAAGGAAAAATAAAAGATGTGTGAATTTATATTCACATGACAAAGAAATAAAGGGAGGCTAGTATAGATCTATTTCAAGCTATTTAGCTCTCATCAGTTAGCCATACCCTTCTGGGATTCGAACCCTGGCTGCTTACATATTAGGTAAAGTGGAAGCAGTATACTCCATCCCATATTTGGGTAGACCAGGTTTCCCTGATAAAAACACTTTTATGAGTGTGAATGATTAATAATTCCATTTCAGTTCAGAAAAAGAACTTTGTCATGATATAAAAACTTCATACCTAATTAAGTATGGTGTAAACCTAGCACTACTGAATTACTTCAGTGTCAAATTTATGTCTCAAGAAAAAAATGTAAGCAATGATCAACTAATTGGACAATATTCTTTCTACACTACAGGTAGTGCTTGAATTACAACCATTCATGTACTGACCATTCAAAGTTAGAACAGCACTGAAAAAAAGTGACTTATGACAGTTTTTCACACTTAATAACTGTTGCAGCATCCCTATAGTCATGTGATCAAAATTCAGACACTTGACAGCTGACATTTATTTGTGATGTGTTTCTGGAGTCATGTGGTCACCCTTTGCAACATTCTGGCAAGCAAAGTCAATGGGGAAACCAGAGTCAGTTAACAACCATGTTACTAACTTAACAACTGCAGTGTTTCATTTAACAACTGTCACACTGTGACAAGATAGATCATAAAATGGAGCAAAACACACTTAACTGTCTTGCTTAGTACCAGAAATTTTGGGCTCAATTAAAATTGTAAGTTGAGGACTACCTGTATTTTCTTCAACCCAATATACCCCATGGATTCATTTTTTTTTTCATTTTCTATATTTAATTACGTATCTAGAACTATTTTGGTCTTTCACCCATTTTTCCTTTGCCCTTTTTCTCCTTTTTTTTCTTTTGCTTTCTTTGTTACCCTAAATATGGTTAAAATATTGCTCATTCCATCATTTAAATACATTTAAATTCTTGGGTAAATTACTTTATTCCTTCAGTTGGATATTTTATAGCTTAGAATTCAATGATGTACCCAATTTGCTTTTAGAAAAGTTGAGGATGAATTATCTCTTAACTCCAATTTCAGACAAACAATCAACTTTTAATATGAAAACTTATTTAAAGGGTCGCTGGTGCTCTAGTTTGGGTAATGAAATGTGTGCAAGAAAACAAGCAAGTTCAGAGAGTACTAACGATCCATCATTTCAATCCTGAGTTACAAATATTCTCCTTTATTAAAACTTCATGTTTTTAATTTTTTAAATCATGTTCCATTTTCAGAGTGCCTGGACAAAGTCACTGCACTTTTCTTGGTGAGATTTTTCAGAAGGGTTTGCCATTGCCTTCTTCTTATGGCTGGGAGAAAGTCACTGGTCCAAGCTTTGTTGATTTCACTGTCTCCTGGCTTCTAGCTTGATGCCTTAACTGTATATCAAACAGGCTCTCGCAAAACACTTTTAAATGGCTTTAAAATTGGTATATACCAATGAGTACTTTTATGTATAGGTATATTAATTAATAAAGCAAATAGCTAGTAGACTATTATGAAGTAATTGTTCACAAACAAAAAAATAAGAGATTTCTAAAACAAGCCTTCAAACAATGACATATTTTATGCTCCCTTATAGCAAACTCTTTTACTGGAACAGCAGCGCATTCATCAGCTCAGAAATTACCAGGCATCCATGGAAGCTGCTGGTATTCCAGTATCCTTTAGTGGACATCGGCCACTTTCTCGAGCTCAGTCGTCACCTGCTTCTGCCAATTTTCCATTATCTACACAAGAGACACAGTGTAAGCCACAGTTCACAACAGGTAATATGTGAAAAAAAAATATCTTGAAATAATGGCAGCCCAGCTCTCCTACATAATTTTGCTGGAGTTCCCTGGGGGAGGAAGATCACAAATGCTGCTGATGCTTTGCTAACCATCCTAGCAAAACTAAATACGTTGGTCCAGAAGTGGGGTTGCCTTGCTATATATTTGAATTGTGTGGTGATTGGATTTCTTGATTGATAGTGGGATGCCTTAATTTTGTTTCAATTAGTACTTGTAGGGGCAGAATAGATTTTCTTGAGACCAAAATTGTTATAAGTAGTTTTGTCGCTGCTCACAATCTGACAGAATGTGAGGTGCCTGGCAAGGATCAATTGGGGGTGGGGGGAAGCAGCAACAGAAACAAAATCCTCTTTCTTTTTTCTTTTTCTTTTGAAATTTTTTTTTATTAGTTTTACAAAATTTTAAGGAAAAGGGTGATGGGTATGGTTACAAATTTTGACAGCTACATCGAGCAGGAAATGGTATTCCCCCCCAATTCTCATAACTTTTACAAAGTGATAAACAAGATGTTATTGCTTAACTAAAAAAAAAAGAAACAAAATCCTCTAATTCTGTATACCTGGAACTCTGGAGTCCTTTAGAGAAATGATAATATAAGGAAAAATACAGAAGTATTTTGGCCTAGAATATAAAGTGAAAGGTCTAGCATAAAAACCCGTGTGCAAAAATTACATTCAAATAATTGTTTTATTTGATGAGTTGAAGCTAACTTTTGAAAACTGTATAGAATTTTTTCTTCTTCCGAGTGTTTTCCTGCAAGTGCAGGATCTACTTTTTTGGATCAAATGAGTGTTGATCCATTGGTGGAGACAGGAATTGACAATCATTTTGTCATCTGAGCCTGATGTCATGGGTTGAGAAAGATCCAAAGTCATCCAGCCAGCAATTAAGTGGAATTAGAATTCAGTTTCAACCACTAAACCACACTGGCTCTCTCTATTTAAGGAATCCTGTTTAGAGCATTTAAGCCTGGATTCCCAATCAGTATTTTGGTTTTTGAAATTATTTTCAGCAATTACAAGTTCTCCTTGACTTCGTTTGCTAAACAATGATTCAAATTAACAATAGCCTCCGAAAATTAGACCTGAATTGGACCTTACTACTATCACCGCAATGTGACTCCAATAGTCACATGATTGCAATTTGGGCACTTGGCAGTTGACCCACATTTATGACCAGTTGCAGCATTACATTGTCATATGATCACAATTTGCGAATTTTCTGCAAAATATAACAGCAAATCCTACCATCAGTTAAACTAGATTTGCCCTTACAACTGTGCGAGTCAACTTACGACTGCAGTAAAAATGGTCATAAAATTGGGTCCTGTAATGTGATAACTCAATTTACCACTGCAACAACTTAACAACAGAAATCTGTTGATGATTGTGATCAAAAGTCAAGGATTATCTTTAGTCAAAAGTTTAGTTTATGTGAATATTTGTATTACTTGCAAAATCCAGAATATTGGTGTAAATCTCTCTATCTTGCTACAGTGTTTCCCCGAAAATACAACATGTCCTGATAATAAGGCCATGCCACATTTTTCGGGTGTGCAAAAATATAAGCCCTCCCCCGAAAATAAGCCTCCTGGACAACCCCCTTCCTCCAGCCAGGCAGAGCACCAGTCACCAACCTAGCGGTATCCCGAAGGCACCAAGCCGCAGGAATGGAGTGGGGGCAAAGGCTTGCGTTGCTTGGCGCCTTCGGGATACCGCTAGATCAATGAACGGTGCTGTGCCCAACTGGAGAGGGGGGTTGACGGGCGGTTGCTCTCTTGCGAGCAGGCTCCTGAAGAGCCGGGCACAGCCTCAGCGTTGAATGGCTGTGTTGCGCTGTTGCAGCAGCACTACACAGCAGCCATGAGGTGACCACGCTCACAAGCAGCCACCTGGCAACCCCCCCTTTCCAGCCAGACACAGCACCATTCACTGACCTAGGGGTATCAGCAAGCGTGTGTGCGCCTGTTCGCCGCCCTCCAGCTCCCACGGCTTGGTGCTTTTGGAATGCCCCTAGGTCAGTGAATGGGGCTCTGCATGGCTGGAGAGGGGGGTTGCGCAAGCGGCTTTTCCGCTCCCCGCTCGTGCACCTTCCAGCCTCACGATGCCCTTGCCTAACTCTCCTTGCAGAGCCAGGGCATCTCCGCTCCCACCGCCCACCGCCACCACATGGCTTTTTCTGCGGCTTCCAAAGCACGGAGGTAGGATGCTGAGTCTTCCGGAAGTTGCCACTCTGGGAATACGCTCTATGGTTGTATGCTCTGGGAGTACGCTCTGCCTCAGCCACCCCACAACCATAGAGCGTACCCCCAGAACGGCCGCTGTCAAAAGACTCGGCTGTGGGTCTCCGGAGTTTGGAAGCCAGAGAATAGGTTATGCTCAGAGCGCGGCGGCGGCAGGGACACACTGGCCCTGCAGGGAGAACTGGGCCAGGACATGGTGAGGTTGGGAGGCACACCAGCTGGGAACGGAACAGGTGCTCGCGCAACCTCCCTTTCCAGCTGGGCAGAGCACCATGCACGGCCTAAGGCTATCCCGAATGCGTCAAGCGCGGGAGCTGGGGAGAGGGCAGAGTACCACACGGCTTAGCGCCTTTGGGATATCACTGGGTCCGTGAGTGGTGCTCTGCCCAGCTGGAAAGGGGGGTTGTCGGTGGCTGCTTGTGAGCGAGGTCACCTCATGGCTGGTATGTTGCGCTGGTGCAACAGCGCAACACAACCGTTTGCCCCTGAGACTGTGCCTGCCTCTTTGGGCACCCGCTCGCAAGAGAGCAGCCACCCGGCAACTCCAAAACAATAACCCCCCCCCAATAATAAGACCCAATCAATATTTTGGGGGTCAAAAGAAAGTAAGACCCTGTCTTATTTTCGGGGAAACACGGTATTATGTTTGCTTTTATAAACATTATAAAAGCAGTGATTTATTAACAGTTTCATTAGGCAATCTTCATTAGGCATTTCTTATTCGCAGCCATCTTTTTTGCTTTCTTTATCTGCTTCTGAACTTTACCCGTGTTTCTGTCCTCCCTTCAATCTCTGTCATAAATCACATTATCCAATAGTTTCATTCATCTCAACCCAGCTACTGTAATCTAAGCAAATTCTAGAATACAATGGGCCTGTGAAATAGATCTGGAAAATGAGTGTTTCACTCCTCAAATTTAGAAAACTTACATTTCCAAATTTAAGAAATGTAAAAAGCTAAAATAAACAGTTTTTGTTGTTTTAGAAATGCTTTCTTCATATGACATCAGGATAGTTCTGCAAATAAAAATGGATCTACCTACTCTCCACCTCAGGCAAATGGGCACAGCAATCCAACATATGCCTCCTATTTATATACATCTGTTATGTTCTTTTATTTGTTCACCACCTGAAATCACTGTATGGGGAAAATGGGCAGTTTCTAAATGTAATCAATAAATAAATATCCGAAATGATGTATCTATTCCTTCAGAGAAAGTGCAGCACTATCCAGGTATATTTCTGCTCTTGGCAAGAAACGGAAGGTGGAAAATAAGTGGCATTTTTCATCATGCTAAATCATGATTTAACAATTATATCTCAGCCAGCCCAAAAAATTATCTTAAAACAATATTTTCTATATCTTCAGCGATAATAATGGTTGTGCCCTATTCTCTATTAATATTTTAAGAGCTGTGGTGGTACCATGGCTAGAATGCAGCTGACTAATTCTGCTGACTGCCAGCAATTGAATTCTAATTGGCTCGAAGTTGATTCAGCTTTCCATTCTTCTGAGTTTGGGAAAATGACAACCCAGATTGTTGGGGGCAATATGCTGACTCTGTAAACCACTTAGTAAAGGCTGTAAAGCACTATATAGGTATAAAGTAATACCAATATATAGTATTGCTATTGCTACTTTCTTGTTTAAATATTAGAGAAGTTCTGGAATCGATGGAAATAAAATAAATTGGACTCTAAAAAGTTAGAACTTTTTATTTTCACTTAGCACTGTTAGTAAAACTGTGTTTACATTTTTACTTTGAAATTTGCTATTTCAAATTAAACTTTTCCATATGCATATATAATAAATAAATAACATAGCCTTATGCAACTTCATAGAGAAATAAGGTCATTTGGGGTATTTGTTCACCTTGTCAGTAGAAGTAAGATTGTAACCTGAATTTATTCATATCCTTTGATGCAGGCCTTGTATATGACACCTTGATGCTGAAACACCAGTGCATTTGTGGAAACACAAACAGTCATCCAGAACATGCAGGGAGAATCCAAAGCATTTGGTCACGGCTTCAGGAAACAGGTCTTCGTAGCAAGTGTGAGGTAATAGATGAACTAATAGAATGGAGGGACAGTGGCTTTGGCAGCTTAATCTCTAGATGTTACAGCAGAAATTTCTGAACAACATCACTGCTGACCGTAATTGTTTTACATGTAAATTATTAAAGAAAGAGAAGACGTGTTTTCTATTATTCCAGGTATATTTTAAAATCTTTTATTCTGTGATTCAAATCCTAGAATTGAAAGAAACAATTTAGGCTAGGGGTTGGCAACCTTCTTCAATATATGGTGCAGAAGCTATACTGCTACTTTTCTGGTAGACTTACTGCTCTTCCCACACTGAGATGGCTGATTAAGCCATTGACAAAATGACTGCTGAGAAGACAATGAGCACTCTGCCTTACACAGACTAGGTGAATATATTTATTTTGGGACCATGGATGATACTGGGTGTTAGGCCACAGGTTGCCAACTCCTACTCATGCATTGATTCATCTCACCCTCCATAGGAATACAGGCAGTGAAAAGTAAACCTATACCACTCTCAATTACAAATTCCATGGTTGATTTGGTCTTATATCTCAATAATTCATTTATTAAATTTCTGTCTTTTGAAAATTCCGTTTTCCAGAAGTCACTGCCAGTGAATTTGTTGACAGGGAGGAAATGCAGAAAACTAAATTTAATTTCATGCCAACTTGAAGATTTCTTTTGGTGTAATATTTGCTGAGTTATTCAGTAAGTGTTGTGGTTCAATTAGATAAAATCAGTTTTAGTTTATGAGTCCTGAATATAGGCAAGATGCTTATGGTTGTCTACCATATTATATGCTCCCTTGACCCCTCCCTAATTTGGCTCATTAGAACCAGCTGGGAGGGAGGGTCTTCCCTTGATCCAGAGGACTTTGTCAACTAAATAAACTACTGGGTAGTTTATTTGGTATAGGTTCTTCAGATGGTGATAATTATGCAGTTTTATATGTATTTGGAAGACACCATTTATATCAGCCCTTTCAATCTGTGCTCAGCCTGATTTGGGTACAAAATTAGCTATGGCATATATCAGGGGTGTCAAACGTAAGGGCCAGGGGCCGGATCCAGCCCAAGGGGTACTTAGATCTCACAGGGCAACCCTGGAAACAGCAAAGGACCAGCTTGTGGTTCTTCTGCCAGTGAAAATGGAGCTTGCTAGGACCACATGCCCCCCCCCCCCGAGCTCTGTTTTCACAGCTGAAAATGGAGCTTGGGAGCCCATTTTTGCTGGCAGAGCGCTCAGGCCACCACAGGCGCCCCCAATGAGTGATGTTGAGTTGGCCATGCCCACCCCGGCCCCTGGAGGTCAAACACAACCCTGATGTGGCCCTCAATGAAATTGAGTTTGACACCCCTGGTGTAGATGAAGACTTGCAGAACAGACAGGAGTATATGACTTTGTTGAACCTGCTTGATTTCACAATAGATTCTAATCATGGTATTTTGTAGACTATCTCTGTGAGGTAGGTGAGGATTGGGAGCACTTGGTTAAAATATTTCCAGTTCTATTTCAAGGATAGTCTTAGAAGTCTTAGTCTTGTGCCAGGTGTAGAACCTGGCAGCTATGCTATGGTGTCCCACAACATACATTTGTATGTAGTTTTGCCACTGTAGGATCACATGATAGCTAGGAATATCTGTTGTCATCTTTAGCTGGTATAGTAACTACACTGTTTCATACAGAAAAAGTAACAGCCTCTCTATATTTCATGCCATGGTGACTTCACATTTAGATTATCTTTAAGTGGGGCTATTTTTAACATTTGTTCTGGAAGGTGTAGCCATTTACAGAATGTAACTAATAGATTGCTGTGGGTCAACTGACTGCTCACATGCAAATTCACTGGCTGTCAGTGAGTGGCCAAGCCAGGTTTATGACTTATAATTCATAAATAACTTGGAACCAGAATGCTGGTCAAATTGTCCCTTCCTTCCACTTCCAATAAATAAATAAATAAATATCTTTATTTCAGCTCCTTAACAAGCTCACATTCAATGACATTGGGTCCCTTATATTTCTTTTTTTTTTTAACAAAAATTTTTATTGGTTTTTCAACATTTATAGGGAAAAGGGTAAATGGACAGGTATACAAAATATGGCAGTTGCAAAGTGTGACAGGCGCCCCTCTCTCCATACTCATAGTATACATTTATATATAATGCATTGGTATATAATTGATTACAATCAGCATATTAGTTCTGTTACTAAATTCAATCAGATTAGACATTACAATATAAAATCCAGATATAATTCCATTATCACTTTCGGTCAGTTTATAATAATATGATTTTCTTGTTTATTTTTGTGATCTGAGTCTTCTTGCTATTGCCCCATCTCCCTCCACTGGCAGAGCTCTGGCCCCTCCCGTGTCCTGCGTGTCCGCTGTAGTGTCTCGTGTTTTTTCTAGGAGTGTTCTGTTTTTTTCCATAAAGGCCTGCGCCTCTATGGGTGAATTGATTCTAATTCTTGTCTCCTCCCAGAATATCAGCATACCTTCAGGCATCAACCATCTAAACCACACCCCTTTCTGGTATAATTTATTCGCTAATTGCGAATAATTCTTCCTTTTTTCTCTAATCTTCTTAGGGATCTGCTTCAGAATGGTTATCTCCATATCATGGTATGTCAATGCTTGCCCCCTTTGTACACCCAGAATTTCATCTCTTGTGCTTTTTCTAAGAAATTTAATGTGAACCTCCCTGGGTACATTGTGAGTTCTAGCATAAGCTGAGTTCACTCTATAAACCAGGTCTATATCCCACCCCATCTGTTGTTTTTCTTTATGTGTGTAGTCAGCCAGGATGTTTATCATGATGTCCCTTATGTTTTCCCCATCTTCTTCTATAACATTTTGAAATCTAAGGTAATAGGACATTCTCTCAAATTCTATTTTCATCTGTTGGATGTCAAGATCTTTGTTCCCTTTCTGCACAGCTTCTACCCCCCCCTCACCTCCTCCACCCCCCCTTCCACAAGATTCAGTCTTTGTGAGTTCTTATATATTTGGGCTTGATTTTCTTTAATTTCATCTTTCATTTCCCTTAGGTGTTTCTTGATTTCCTCCTGGCCCTGTAAAATTTGTTGAAGCATTTGTTGAAAGTCCATCTCTGTAGTCTTATGTTGCATCAGTTCTGTTATCTTTGACTGTGTGGCTGGACTGGATGTTGCGGATGTTGGAGCAGAAGTGGCAAAGCCAGGTTTTCCAGGAGGGGGTCTTTTGGATGCCATCCTTTATAACGTTAGAAGTTCAGTCCAAATATGAAGTAAACAGTTAGAAAAGAAGGGTAGCCAGGTGAATCCGGGAGCAGAAGAACCAGGCAGAAGAGAGTCTCTCCAATAAGTCTGGCAATAGATAGAAAATTTCCCCTAGAAGGTTTAAAAAATACCAATCCACAAGAGATTCCTCTGGGAGACACGGAGACAAAGACTGGAAGCCTGAATTTTAAAGGTGGAGTCAGGTTTCAGAGTTCATAAAGACAACGGAAGTGTGCCATCTTGCCCTGCCAGTTTTGGGCACAGAGGCATAACAAAGTTTTAAAAAGTTCCAAAAGTCCTCAAATCATTGTAATATGTAGGATTAAATTGAAAAGAAAATCATCTCAGCCTAAGTGAGGCTTCATTCGTTGGCTCTCCCCCCTCCTCCTTCCCCGGGGGCTGAGAGCAAAATTGTTCCTCTCCGCTTGTCCAAGGGGGGGGGAAACCCCCCTCCCTCCAGCCGCACCTCCAAAATGCTCCGGAAGTTATTTTAAAGTTTTAAAAGGCTGAGTAAATCTTCATGCAGAATAAGGGATGAAGAGAGAAGCAACCTCACCGCACTGCAGCTGCTTCCTTCAATTGTTGCATTCTCCAGTCGGCTTATAGCGAGGCGCGAGGCGTAGGAACGCGAAGCGCCCTCCGAGCTTGCTCCCCGGTGCCTTGGGCGCGCGAGAGACCTCCCGCCGGCCACCGCCGCTGCAGGAGTCCTCTGCGATGCCGCCCCTCCGGCAGGACCCCTCTGCGGAACCCGTATATTTCTTTTTAACATTGTTTGTGACTGCACTAGATTTCAATTTCCCTTTCAAGAAGTTCCAGCTGGCTACTACAACACCTTTAAGGTTTTCTTCCTAATATGATCTTCCTTCTTGATTTATTAAATTGGGCCTTCTAAGATTCATGGTTTGACTTTGACTGTTTTTATCAAACATTTTTGTTAAAAATTAAGACGTTTAACAATGCACCAAAGATAGTGCCACTGGACACATGTTCAGGTAAGTTCAATCCTAATGGCGGTGCTATTTAACTTCTATCTTATGTCTGTCACTTTGAAACAAGGTGTACCCATTTAAACCTAATTCTGAATTGTGTATTTTATATGATAACCATATAAAATAGTACTTCATAAAGGCTAAGAAACTCCCTTTTCTCTTAGTTGCAATAAAGTGCTGTACAATGCCACCTCCATCCTTCCTCACGGTATCCTTGGTGCAGTTTATTTCAGATAATACAATTCGCATAAACATTTCTGCCAATTTCTGTCTGAAAGCAACTGTATGAAAACATCACAGGTGGTATACCTAGTTTTTCATTTGGATTAAAGATTGTTTTTCCTTGATATATTAGGTGATAGGAAATAGCTTTCATTCATTCACATATGGAGAGTGGGAATCTAGACATCTGTAAGGTGTCTTCCATTTATGCATTCAGCAAATATCATAAAGCTGACCATGCATTTTCTTCTTACAGCTTTTGTCCAGAAGATTCTTTAGAAATTCTGGGATTAAAGTCCCCGATCTAGTTCTTCCACTCTTTCTATTATGTCTTTTTTGGAAATTTTGGGGAAATGTACATTTTCTATAATTTCTCTTCTAGAAACCTCTAGAAGGGGTTAGGAAGGCATGGAGGTTAATAGCCATTTGTTCATTCTGATGTGGGCAATATGGGCATTTCCTCCTCCTGACAGAGGTGATCTTGCCTTATAAGTACCAGAAGGAAGTATCATCTCTAAGTCAAAAAATATCCACCTCACTCCATGAGGTTCCTAGAACAAAAATTGTGGTAAGATTATTCTTGTTTTTCTGTCTCTGAAACAGCAAGCATCCTAAAATTCTTTATTTTGCATACAATTGTTCAAAATTTCAGAATTAAAATAGAGAAGTTTTGTGAAGTCATTGCATTTCTAATGTAATCTCTTTGGTCAGTGGCATTTGTGTACATCTTTATTTATATATTTTTTCTATTTGGGATGCCGCTTTTCCATCAAGGGGAATTGAATTTCACTGCTTCCTTTTCTCCTTTAGTGTATCCGTGGAAGAAAAGCAACTCTAGAAGAATTACAGACTGTGCATTCAGAAGCACACACGCTGATTTATGGTACCAACCCTTTGAACAGACAGAAATTGGACAGCAAGAAACTGTTAGGTACAGAAAATGTAATGTTACCTGCTTTCCAGTTGTTCATTTTGATTTGGGTATCGATAGATATAAAGCTCGCTTAATCTAGGAATCCAGATCTTGTATGCTTTTGTACTTGACAAGCTTTCCCATAAAGGCATGCTTTTTTGCGATTTATTTTTCCTTTCGGGGACATTTTATTTATACATGGTACACTTCATTGAAAATCATACATGCAGTATGCAGATTTATTTTTCTCCGATAGCCTCCAGTCTTCTAATCATCTTTGTTGCTCTTCCCTGCACTCTTTCTGGAGTCTCAACATCTTTTTACATTGAGGTGACCAAAACTGAATGCATTATTCCAAGTGTGGCCTTACCAAGGCATTATAAAGTGGTTTTAACACTTCACATTATCTTGATTCTATCCCTCTGTTTATACAGCCTAGACCTTTGTTGGCTTTTTTGGCAGCTGCAGCACATTGCTGGCTCATATTTAAATGAATGTCCACTAGGACTTCAACATCCCTCTCACAGTTACTACCATTGAGCGAGGTGACACATATACTATACCTGTGCATTTTGTTTTTCTTGCCTAAATGTAGAACCTTACTTTTTTCACCATTGAATTTCATTTTGTTAGATAAGGAGTATTAGGCATGTTTGCTGACTTGAGTTATTTATAAAAGCAATAAAGATTGGATTAAAAATATTTTAAAAGAATGCAAAGATTAACCAAGTATTAATTAGCCAAGCACAGTCCTATTAATATTATGATCTTAAAAAGCATGAAATGTATGTTAATTATTCATATTTAGGATTCATGGACTAATTACCCCTTAGCCTATTAAAACAAGAGTTGTATGTCATGTCAAATGACTTTTAGTATTGAGCTGGTCTGGGCTTTTATAATTTTATTGAGTTTCCCAAGTTTCTTGAGTTGAGTTCCCCTTTAAGATCATTATTCATGGTATCCTTCCCAAGCTTTCTTCTGAGTTAGTCAAAATCAGCTCTTTTAAAGTCTAAGACATTGGTTTGTTTATGTTCTGTTGCTTGAGTCTTTATTGTATTAACTTCTAATATAACATGGTTACTCTCTCCGAAATTTCTTGCAACTTCAATCCCCTCTATTACTTCTTTTCTATTAATGAACCTCTCAGTCACATTTTTAATTTTTATACCTAGAAGTCAACACACTTCCCTTAAGAAATTGTCTGATCTACAAATTTTTGGTTCTGTTCCTTTAAGTCAGGAGTGTCAAACTCAATTTCATTGAAGGCTGGATCAGCATTATGGTTGCCCTCAAAGGGCCAGATGGGTGTGGCAAGGTGAGCATGACTGGGTGGGCATGGCCCACTCGACATTGCTCATATCAAAGGACACCTGTGAGGGCCAGACAAGGCTGGGAGGGTAAACAGCAAAGCCTGGGGGGGAGGGTAGAAAACCATCAGTGCTTGCGCACAGCTGGGTAGGATCCTGGGGTGGGGTGAAACAGTGCTGGGGCATGGTGAGGTGGCAGTCGAACTGTCCATTTGGTTTTAGGCTGGAGTCCAGAAGCAGAGGCAATGGCAGTGGGGATAGGTCAAAATGGGAAGCCCCTGCCCACTTCTATGTCCATTGCCCATGGCAGATTCCCATTTTCACCCCTCCTCCCCATTGCAATCAGTTCAACCCATAGACACCCTCATCAGCAGCACACAAGCACTGATGTCCTGCAGTTCATGCAGTACTATAGTACACCACTGGCGCTCGGCCATGCTTACACGCTGCCAATGCCGACTCTGCCGCTAACACCGCTGGAGCCGGCACCGAAGCCCTTCTCCTCATCTCTCTGATGTCGATGGAGCCTGTTAGAACCTCCTGTACAGAAGCTGCACTTCAGAGCCTACTCTGAAGTAATTCTTCTACTCAGTTGTACTCTGAAGTACTGTACTTTTGGGGTATTAGAGTATGTATTTTTCCCTCAAAAAAGAGGGTGAAAATCTGGGTACGTCTTATACACTGAATACAGCATTTTGGCCTCCTGAAATCCCACCCCCTTCACCAAAATGGCCATGCATAACCTTTAGGAGGCTTCCAGAGTGCCCCTGGGGGCCGGGGAGAGCCGTTTTTTCTCATTTTGCCCCCCCAGCCCCCAGGAGCACTCTATAAGCCTCCTAAAGGCTATGCATGCTTTTTTTTTTCAGAAAAAACAGGCCCGTTTTCACAAAAAAACGGACAGTTTTTGGGAGGTCTGCATAGGGCAAAACATTGTTTTTTAATTTGCCTCTTTAAAATCTTGGTGTGTCTTATACTCCAGTGCATCTTATACTCTGAAAAATATGGTAACTCTTCTACTCAGGTGTAGCTGCCTACTCTGAAGTAATTCTTCTACTTGTGTGCAGCCGATAAGGAAGGAGGCAATGATGACACTGAGTGGGGGTGTGGCTGAGGGTCATGGTGATTGGTGCTGGTGATTAGGGGTATCATTTGGGTAATTTGGTGGATTTGTGGGTAGAACTGGGTGGGGTAATATATGGTGATGGGGTTAACTTTGTTAGAACGAACTTGGATTTGCTTACCTTTGTATCATAGTCACTTAGTGCCAGTTATCACGTAGTTTTTCACCAAACAAACTGACTCTCTGTTTATTTTCAATGTGAACTCCGGAACATGACAACAGTACTTTAGACTTCTGTTCTCTGCGAACTGAGGCTTTTACTAGATCCAGCTGAAGAGCATTTCCAAGATGACAAGATTTTGGGGCAGTGAAATTGCCTTGCTTGAAGCCTCTCATTGGCTTGAAAATGCCTTTTGCATCGTTCCAGTCTCGGCATAAAGAGTGTTTGAAAGCTGATGAGAGGTTTCAGGCAAGGCGATTTCACTGCCCCAAAATCTCACCGGCTTGCAAACACTCTTCGTACTGAGACTGCAACAGTGCGAAAGGCGTTTGCAAACCAAGGCTTGCAAACCTTGGAGGCTTCAAGCAAAGGATTTCATTGCCCCAAATGAGCTTGCAAACGCTTTTCATGACATCCCAATCTTCCTCTTCAGGAAGGAGCGATGGAGGGGGAAAGATTGGAAGCACTCCCACCAGCTGTTGCTTTCCCACACAGGGCAGTCCCGGTGAAAGGGGGCTGTGAAGCCAGGCCATCAAGCGGGGCATGGAGGTGCTAGTGTGGGCACGGTGCTGATCTACAACTTGTGGCGGCCAACCTGGCCTGAACATAGTCAGCCTTAGATCCAACCTGCACAGCCGCCAGTGAGAGACCATCCCACTGCTGGGCATACAGACAGGAGACAGCGAGCGTGTCCTGGATGAAAAGAGAGCGATCAGAACAAGACAGTCCCCAAGGATGCCAGGCCCCATGCACACTCGCTGCCTCCTGTAAGTAAGCCCAAGGGGTGGGACAGATGGCAGGGCGGCCTGGCCTTGTCAGCAACACTTTACTGCCTGCAGTCTCTCTAACACACTGTGCAATGCCTCCCATCACTCTTTCACAGACCGGAGACCAGTGGTGGGTTCCAGAACCCGTCGCAACCGGTACACTGCGACGGGGCTGGGCATCTACCACGTGCACGCACACTACACACGCATGCGCACCCACCACCCGCGACAATCCAGTTGATGAGACGTTTAAAATTGTGACTTGGAAGTTTTGTTTAGAATTAATAAATCCTGGACAGCTGGCAAAAAAAGGAGAACTATTAAACACAGATGCAATACAAGACAGAAGTGAACGGAGGCTAAACGGAATGGAGCTTTTTCAAAGCATTAAGGAAATATTTGACAGCATAGACCAAAAACTGGAAAATATAATCTAAGGTATAATGGGCAAAGACCTGAATTAATGTACCACCAGAAGGAATGGAAAGGAAAGGAAAGCGGAACCGAGAAATCAGCAAGAAGAAGATAACAAGTTACTAGTTACTAAAACTAATAGTGATTAAGGAACTAAAAAAGTAAAATACTTAAAAAGGGAATGGGAGAAACAGGAAAAGAACTGAGGAAAAGAGATAGGATGTGGAATAGACAGTTCTGAAATTAGACAGTGGGAAAGGGTAGAGATGGGAGAAAAAGCTAGATTGCATAGTCAAATAGATGGAGTAAAAGCTTTAAGGGACAAATATGGGAGGCAAGCCAAAAAGAAAATAAGATTAAAGGTTCAGATACGGGCAAGAGATAATGGATAAGGGAAAGAAGAGTAAAATAATATCTTATGAATATGTTTTAATAATGTGTACTAATGTTAGAATTATACAGGTTGTACAATTATTTTATATGTAGTGATAGATATTAGGATAATATCTTAATATAAATAGATATGAAGATGTGGAAAATTTGATTTTGAATGACAGTATTATTAAATATGTATAAAATATGTTTAGCACTGAAATGTTAGAATTAAACTTTGTGTGTGTGAGGGGGGGGGAGGGAGAGAGAGAGAAATAAATTTCCCTATATAAAAAACAAAGGGAAATCACAAGCAACCACAGGCAATAAATCTTACTTTAAGATCAGAGGTTTATTGTTTCATGAACAATTTTGAACATGAATAGCAAACATAGCATTATTTAGATTAGCAACTTATTGCAATAAGCTTCCACTGGCATAGCTGAATCCAGCAAGGACTAGCTACGGCCGGTGACCCTGAACTCTTCCCAAGACATTCTTTTTATACTTTTCTGCATGCATTTCACAACTTACTTTCTTGTTCTGTCTTACTGTCACTGACCGTCACTCTCCGCAAACAGAGAGTGGATGTTATTTGGAACCCTGACACCATGTACATTTGAAGTTCTCAGACACTTGTTACTTCCAGTTCCTCATTTCCCACCATCTCATACTTCCTGCTCTAAATATATCCATACAAGTACAAACTTTGCAGAAAATGCAGACACAAATCAGCACATTTGGAAATATTAGTCATTTTGCAATTATATTAGTTTAAAACTTTGGTTCAGTGAAGCTTGCAAACTCACTCCTAGGCCTATTACCTGCAACTTCCCAATTCATATTTTCTCCCCTCATAGTCCCTCCTGTTTGTTCTGGAGGACAACACCAACAATTGACCATCTAATACCTAGCACATCAGCTGTTTAAATTGTAAGTTTTAATTAATTAATAAAACAAAATATCCTTCATTTAAAATGAAGGAGGACATCTACTTTGATTAAAAGCATTTCAGCAAGGCAAATATAGAAAAGGGGATAGACAGGATGAACCATTTGAATGATGGGACATTCAACCCTAAATACAGAATGGAACTGTAGAGGAGCAATGCAGCGCTGGTCCAGACTGCAGACATAAGACATCTCCTAAAGCAGGTTGTTTCTTGCAGTTGCTGCTGGGCTTACATGAAGCTGGTCCTTTCTTGTTCGTTGATGGTAGGTAGAAAAGAGTTACTCGGTGTTGGAATGGTTTTCGGCGAAGGTTGTACGGAGAGCAGGGGCAGAGGTTACTAGCACTTGCCTTCCTGTTGGGCAAAGCTTCAGTCTTTGCCTTGTAGCAGCCAGGTGACCTGAGTTGAGGGGTCTCCTCCTCTGGAGCTGGTACCTTCTTTCAGTGTAAGACATGCACCCAAGAGGCCAGATGTTGACACTTTACAGCAGTATAGGTGGTCAAGATATCTGGAATGGACCCTTACAACGAGTAGCCAGGCAATTCTTTCGTTGAAATACCTTCACCAGTACCTAATGTGCCAAGGACTAGCAAGAATGAAAAGTATTTTTATTTTTATTTTAAAGCAACCTGTGAATGACAAGTCTTTAAGGTTGTAACTGAGGCACGGTAATAATCTAACATGATGCTGTCCAAAGCTTGTATTTCAGCCAGGTGCACAAAAGATGGCAGAGAGGCAGGCCTGAGGGTCAACACATTCTAACAGGGTCCACCTGACAATTCAATGCATATTTCTTTAATTACCTGGTTTACAAAGTGTGCACCCCTATCACTTCCCAAATAGATAGGGATACCAAATTGGGGCAAAAATGTCCTTAAGAAGGCCAATATTATGTTGCTGGCAGACAATACAGGTAGAGCAAAGATGTTTAGCCAGAACATGAACTCCAGGAGCCAACCATTTTTGTGTGTGCAAAAGACACTCCCTCCTGGCCAACATGGGCAGGCCCATGTGAAGATGAAAAAGATAGGGCAAATAGGACAGCCATCCAGGTGATGCCACACCCCTGTGGAATTAACAGTACAGTCAGAGTTGTCACAGTCACAGAAACTTGGGAGTGCAGCTGGAACGCAACCAAAAGGTCTCTGACACATTCAGCATTCATGATGGGAGATTCTTGGATTTTCATCCAGGTCCTACAACATTTGCTCCTCAATTTTTTCCACATCAACTGCATTGTATGTGTACCATATTCTATTATCCTCTGATTAAAATGGACAACTGTCTCATGTAACAGAAGCATAATAGTATCTGGAACAGAGGACACTGATATTATTTGGTTTAGGTACAATTGGGGAAGGGAAAAATCAGGAAAGTCAGATTAATGATCTCATTCAAAATTGTTTCTCCCTCATCGTGTGTGTGTGTGCGTGTGTGTGTGTGTGTGTGTGTGTGTGTGTGTGTGTATCTAAATGTGTATTAATAGTAGAATTACATGGATTGAAGAACTGGAAATAATATGAATAATGTACTTTAATTGTATAAATAATTGTGATTGGTACTAAAACTGTATATTGAGACATTGAATAATGAAAGAATGAAGGATGAAATTTTGATTTAACTAAGGAAATATAAACAACAAAGGTGAAAAACACGTCTTTGAATATTACAATGATATGAGTTAAAATAGAGATACAAATAAGAGGGGAAGTGTGTGTGTTAAGATAGACAAAAGAACAGAAAGAAGGTTTAGAAATAAAGGGTAACATTAAAAGGCGCATATAAATAATATGAAATAATGGAAACGAAATGTAATATCTAGGAGTAATAAGATTAAATGCATGTGTATTGAAATGTATGATACTCAGATACCACACCATTCACATATTGATATGTATAAAAAATATAAAATAAAAATCTGATTGGAAAAAAAATGAGAATGTTGTCCAGACGACTTCTGGCTGATGTTGCAGTGAGATTGGACATGGAGAGTGGATCTCTGCACTCCCGTGCCAAGTTGCCCCCATTAGTGGGCTCCAAAAGGAGCCAAAGCCACCTTGGAGGGGTGGTGAAGCAAAGAAGGATGCCCTGCAAGGTCTTGGTAGTCACAGCACTGCTGCTTGACCCCGGATTACTTTCCCTCTCAGCCTCATTGAGAAGAGGAGATGAGACAGCTAAGATGGCTGGGGCAACCGGTGACCACATAGGCTTTGAGTTGGAGCAGATTTTGGTGAACAGTGTGTGGAACTGTATACCATAATTTTTTAACTCAAAGCTTAACGCCAAAAGAGAAATTTAGAACTATTGATTAAAGTGGTGATCAAATACTTTGAGAAAATTACCAGAGTGAAGGAAAGGATTAAAGGGTGGGGAGGGAGGGATTTTTTCTTCTTTAAAATGCAGGAAATTGGACTTTCAAATTGGGAAGACGCGACATTGGGAAGGTAATATAAAATACTGGAATTACAGATTAAAAAAATTAACATTGATTCTATAATTGAATTACAATTTAAAATAATTAAAATCAGATTTCTAGTAATACTAGTGAAAATGAAACTACAAGCGCCACCTGCAGGAAAATATACAAGCCTGGGACCATTTAAAGGACTGTGAAAATGTTTACTGGACTATATACATCTACTGTATGACCACTGGAGATTTAAATGTGAGAACAAGGAAGACATTTAATTAAAATGACTCCTGAATGTTAAACTATATGACTGAATCTATAAAGGTGACTCAAAGAGGCTTGGATAACTCCCTGAACTATATAAATGGATGTAACTGAAATGTGAACAGTGGCTACTTTGAAGAGTGACCTCAGGTTGGAATAAATGGTTCTTGGGCTATTGACCAAAAGTGGAATTTATCAAAACAAGATAAGATGCAAAAGAAGGAGCAAATGAGCGGAACTTTAATTCAGATGGATTTGATGTTTCAAAGCATAAAGAATATTATACAGAAAGAGCACAAGGCAATGATGGAATTAATGGGTGGCATAGATCAAAAATTGGAAAAAATCATACAAAGGACAATGAATAATGAGCAAGATGCCCAGGAAAGGAAGGTGCTAGCAGAAAGAATAGAGGGGAAAACAGAATTGAGGAATCAACAGAAAGAAGATAATGAGGTGTCATTAATAAAATTAATAATGTTTGATGAATCAAACCAGGGGGAAATATTTTAAGAGATATGAAAAGAGAACGGGAGGAGCAGGAAGATACTTTGGGAAAGGAGACAGGGGTTTGGGCTGATAATTCAAAGCTAGACAGTGGAAGAGGGTAGGGATGGGAGAAACACTTAGATTGATTAGGCAGGATACAGATACAGTCAAAGATAAAGATTTAAGAGAAGAATATGGGAGGCAAGTTAAAAAAAATAATAATTAAAGTATTTTTTTTTTTTTTTTTTTTTTTTTATAATAAAATTTTATTGGTTTTTCAAGATTTATAGGGAAAAGGGTAAATGGACAGGTATACAAATTTTGGCAGTTGCAAAGTGTGTGAGGCCCCCCTCCCTCCATACCCATAGTATACATTTAATATAATGCATTAGTATATAATTGATTACAGTCAGCATATTAGTTCTATTATTAAATTCAATCAAATTAAACATTACAGTATAAAATCCAAATATAATTCCATTTTCACTTTCGGTCAGTTTATAATAATATGATTTTCTTGTTTATTTTTGTGATCTGAGTCTTCTTGCTATTGCCCCATCTCCCTCCACTGGCAGAGCTCTGGCCCCTCCCGTGTCCTGCGTGTCCGTTGTGGTATCTGGTGGTTTCTCTAGGAATGTTTTATTTTTTTCCATAAAGGCCTGCGCCTCTATGGGTGAATTAATTCTAATTCTTGTCTCCTCCCAGAATATCAGCATACCTTCAGGCATCAACCATCTAAACCACACCCCTTTCTGGTATAATTTATTCGCTAATTGCGAATAATTTTTTCTTTTTTCTCTAATCTTCTTAGGGATCTGCTTCAGAATGGTTATCTCCATATCATGATATATCAATGCTTGCCCCCTTTGTACACCCAGAATTTCATCTCTTGTGCTTTTTCTAAGAAATTTAATATGAACCTCCCTGGGTACATTGTGTGTTCTAGCGTAAGCTGAATTCACTCTATAAACCAGATCTATATCCCACCCCATCTGTTGTTTTTCTTTGTGTGTATAGTCAGCCAGAATGTTTGTCATGATGTCCCTTATATTTTCCCCATCTTCTTCTATAACATTTTGAAATCTAAGATAATAGGACATTCTCTCAAATTCTAATTTCATCTGTTGGATGTCAAGATCTTTGTTCCCTTTCTGCACAGCTTCCACCCCCCCCCTCACCTCCTCCACCCCCCCTTCCACAAGATCCAGTCTCTGTGAGTTCTTATAAATTTGGGCTTGATTTTCTTTAATTTCATCTTTCATTTCCCTTAGCTGTTTCTTGATTTCCTCCTGGCCCTGTAAAATTTGTTGAAGCATTTGTTGAAAGTCCATCTCTATAGTCTTAGGTTGCATCAGTTCTGTTATCTTGGACTGTGTGGCTGGACTGGATGTTACAGATGTTGGAGCAGATGTGGCAAAGCCAGATTTCCCAGGAGGTGGTCTTTTGGATGCCATCCTTTATAACATTAGAAGTTCAGTCCATATATAAGATAAACAGTTAGAAAAGAAGGGTAGCCAGGTGAGGTCCGGGAGCAGAAGAACCAGGCAGAAGAGAATCTCTCTAATAAGTCTGGCAATAGATGAAAGGTTTCCCCTAGAAAGTTCAAAAAGACCAATCCACAAGAGATTCCTCTGGGAGACACGGAGACAAAGACCGGAAGCCTGAATTTTAAAGGTGGAGTCAGGTTTCACAGTTCATAAAGACAACGGAAGTGTGCCATCTTGCCCTGCCAGTTTTGGGCACAGAGGCATATCAAAGTTTTAAAAAGTTCCAAAGGTCCTCAAATCTCAGTAAATAGTGAAATTAAATTGCAAAGAAAATCATCCAACCTGGGTGAGGCTTCATTCGTTGGCTCTCCCCCCTCCTCCTTCCCCGGGGGCTGAGAGCAAGATTATTCCTCGCCGCTTATCCAAGGGGGGGGGAAACCCCCCTCCCTCCAGCCGCGCCTCCAGAATACTCCGAAAGTTATTTAAAGAAAGCTAACTAGTTCTTTGTGCAAAATAGGGCATGAAGAGAGAAGCAGCCTCACCGCACCGCAGCTGCTTCCTTCACTTGCTTCATTCTCCCGACGGCTTTAGCGAGGCGCGAAGCGCAGAAACGCGAGGCGCCCTCCGATCTAGCTCCCCGGTGCCTTGGGCGCGCGAGAGACCTCCCGCCGGCCGCCGCCGATGCAGGAGCTCCCCGCGATGCCGCCCCTCCGGCAGGACCCCTCTGAGGGGTGTCCTGTGCCCCCCAAGGAGTGGGGAAGCCCACCGGAGAGCCGGAGCGGGCAAAGAGCTGCCCGTCGCCGCTGCCGCCGGAACCGGAACTCTCAATAATTAAAGTATTGATGTGGGCAAGAGATGATGGATAGAAGGCGGATAGGAAAAAGAAGAAAGAAAAACATATTTTTTCTTCTTTTTATAAGGTGGCATAAGGAGAAATTAGAACAGGCAAGCTTAAAAATATTGTGATTGGTAAATGCTGAGCAATTAAGTGATGAAAGAACATATTTTAATATAAACATGTGTATTAATACTAGAATCATAAAGATTGGATGAAAGCAAAGAATATGAATAGTGTTATTTTGTATGTTTAAATAATACTGTGATTGGCATGAGAATAATATATTGAAATAATGAATAATGAAATAATTAAGGATAGTATTCCTAACAAAACCAACTACCCCTTAACACTCCAGGCTAACCGGAGCCATTCTCCGGGGTCCTGAGCCCCAGCTGCTCACCTGATTTACCAAGGGAGCACAAAAGACTCAGGGACAATTGTTGTCGAATAGGCGCTTGAGCTTCTTAAATGCCTCCTGGCACTCCACAGTCCACTCTAGTGGTTGCCTGGGCCATGGTTCCCCCCTTCCCTGTTTTTAGCAGTTTGGTGATTGGCAAGGCTTCTTTGGCGAAGGAGGGGATGAACTTCCGGTAAAAGTTTGCAAACCCCCAAAAGCTGTGCAGTTGCTTATGGATTCAATGAGGTTGCCACTCCAGGATGGCTTTTACTTTTCCTTGGTTCATTTCTACCCTCTCACTCGATACTCACTAGCCTAGGTAGTCAAGGCGGATCTTATGGAATTCTCATTTGGACAGCATATATATTTGCAGCCAGGAGCTTTTTCATTAAAAGCTTTTTTTTCAGTTTCATGTGCTCCTCCATCATTTTGGTGAAGATGAGAATGTCATCTAAGTACACTAGGACCCCCTTATACAGATGCTCATCTTGTTGATGAGTTGCATGAAGACCGCAGGGGCTCTTTGGAGCCCAAATGGCGTTACTTAAGTGGAAACTCCCCAGTGGGCAGTTAAATGCTGTTTTCCATTCATCTCTCTCTTTGATCCTCACTCTGTAGTATGCCTCCCTCATGTCTCCCTTAGGTCTAGCTTGGAGAAGATCTTTCCCTTTGCTAGATGGACCTACATTACAGGGAAGGGATACATGTTCTCCACACACACACCGTTTATCCCCCTAAAATCAACACAGAGTCTTTCTTTTTTTAAACTAGTTTTTATTGAACATTTTAATCTTTAAAAAAAAAACACCACAAGAACAGACAAAACACAAAACATACATAACAATATAAAGTAATTATACAGCCTTCTGTATCGGCTTTCAAGTTTAGCCTTTATTCTGCATTGCCTTTCCTATTGCTTTTACCTTGTCCTATAATCTAACAACAGTAGTACTAATGCTTGTAATAATACACTGCTCAAAAAAATAAAGGAAACACAAAAATAAGACATCCTAGATCTGAATGAATGAAATATTGTTATTAAATACTTTGGTCATTACATAGTTGAATGTGCTGACAACAAAATCACACAGAAATTATCAATGGAAATCAAATTTAGCAACCCATGGAGGTCTGGATTTGGAGTTACACTCAAAATTAAAGTGGAAAAAAACACTACAGGCTGATCCAATTTTGATGTAATGTCCTTAAAACAAATCAAAATGAGGCTCAGTAGTGTGTGTGGCCTCTACGTGCCTGTATGACCTCCCTACAATGCCTGGGCATGCTCCTGATGAGGTGGCGGATTTAGGATTTAATATGAATTCTTACTAGTGTTCGATCAGATTCGGACCGGCTGGCCCTCCAGCCACTCTCTAGGCGTCTTTTCCAGCGTTTCATCTCCGGAGCTCCTTGGTAAACCAGGGAGCCACCCGGGATCGACACCGGGTCAGAGGCCGCAAAGGCACAACGCGATCCAAGGCTCCAGCGGCCACCCTATCCCAGGCTTCCACTAGGGCTTCGGTCGAGTTGTGAGCAAGGGATTCAGGAAAAGTCCCAAGCTCCATCAGGAACCTTTCAGGGTCCATCAGGCTCCTGGGGCGGAACCATCTAGTCTCCCTGCGGTGAGGGGTAGCAGTATGGAAGTCAAGCCTGATGAGGAAATGATCAGACCATGACAAGGGTTGAATAGAAATATCTCCTAAATCTAGATCATTCATCCACTGCCCAGAGACAAAAATCAGGTCGAGCGTGTGTCCCCCATTATGGGTGGGGTCTTGAATTAACGGAGTTAGGTCCATAGCTGTCATGGAAGCCATGAACTCCCGAGCTGACTCGGATGTCTCGCCAATGGAAGGCAGATTGAAATCCCCCAGGACCATAAGCCTGGGGAAATCAACCGCCAATCCAGCTAACACATCCAGCAGCTCTGGCAGGGCCGGTGAAACGTAGCAGGGAGACAGGTACGTAACAAAAAGGCCCACCTGAGCTCCAAGGCCCCACTTCACACAGAGGGACTCACACCCGCCTATCTGAGGCACAGTGACCTCCTGAGGTCTGAGACTTTCCCTAATAACCACTGCCACCCCCCCGCCCCTGCCCTGGCTCTTGGCTGGTGAAATGCCCGGAAGCCTGGTGTGCATAGTTCGCTAAGGGGCACCCCACCCTCATGGCCCAACCAGGTCTCCGTAATGCATGCCAGGTCCGCTCTACCCTCTTGTATGAGGTCGTAAATGAGGGGAGCCTTATGTACCACGGACATGGCGTTAAGCGATACCAGCTGGAGACCAGGGTCCTGTAATCCCAAGCACCCGGGGGTGCGAGAAGGGCGATGAGGGTCGGAACGCGCGATCGCTCTTAAACAGCAAACCTGCGTCCTCCGAACATCATTTGGCCCTCGGCCCCCACCATATCTCCCTCTCCCACAAAGAGTAGAGATGGTGAACCCTCCAATGGAATGGCTTAATGTCTCCCCCGGAATCCCAACCCTTCCTAGCCCTCCCAACCCGCGCCCATTAGTTAGCTCTGGCCTGTGCCCTGGCAGACTCCCCCCCCCCCAAGCCTGTCTGAGCCATCCGAATCAACCCTCTCCCCCCCTTAAAATTTGGTTTAAAAGCCCCTGTAAAAAACCCTTAAGAAGTCTCTTCTTCGCATGCCACCTCTCGGGATCCCAAGATCCGTCATTAAGGAAGCGTCTTGATAGGTCAGAAGGCCATCCCCGGGAAAGGGGGAGTTCCCAGAGGGAATAAAGTTCTGTCGCAGTATAGCATAGAGGAGAGTGTGGCATCAACCAAACAGGATGACATCATGGGGAGATGGAACGAGGAGATGACATGTCCACCGGGGGGGGCAGCCGGCAGTGTTCAAGTGGGTAGCAGGAAGCTTATGTCCATCATAAAAATAGTCGGTGTTGGGGACAATATGCAAGGGTAACGGACAGCTGTCCAAAATCGCAGCAGATGCTAGCTTGCGAGGTGGTGAAGTGGCCAGTGATGGCGGCAACGAGGACAGCAGCGGCATCAGCAGCTGCTCCAACTCCGACTCCAACAGCTAAGCTCCGCCCATGCCAGCCACACTCATATCCATCGCCAGGGCCGCACTCTGTTGACCCAGTCCATAATATCACAGGAGGGGGGGCCAAATGGCCAAATGGCACAGTACAGTGGTCCAGGCAACGGTGGTAATACCGGGGGAGGGCATAACGAAGCCCTCCCCACTCCAACTACGCCCACGCCAACTCCCGAAGCCATTTTCCGCAGGCGTTAGTATCCATGCCAGCTGCCTCAGCCCCTCCCCACTGATCTAATTTATCATGTTCATAAGAAGGGAGATGGGGGGAGCAACCGGGATAACATCACGGTGTGGGGAGCGGCAGCTGTAGAGACCCCAGACTGGGCATCCTGCCCCACCGCCGACCATACCCACACCGGCTGCAGAGACCCCAGCCCGGGCATCCTGCCGCAGCTGCTGACCACACCCACGCCAGCAGCTGCCGACGCTCTCCATTCTCCTTTCACCGCTAACCACCCCATTTTACTCATGATGTTCCGGCTATAAGGCAGGACGTCGCAGCTCAAGGGTATCCCCGAGGTCCCAGGAAGTTCTCATAGCTGGACCTGGAACCAACGATGGAATAGAGTACCCCTGCAAGCCCCAAGAAGGACAACCATCTCCCCGAAGCTCTCCTCAAATGTGACAGGACACCATCTTGGGCATGTGTAGTCCTCCACCTCACCATCTTGGGCATGCGTAGTCCTCCATGAACCAGGGGGAGTGTCAGAAGTAATGGGTCAAGACAGGCTACACAGGCATGATCCTGTCCAAAGTCTTGACTGTCCTTTAGTTCCAGGACATAACCAGAACTTCGGCAGGACCATGTGGTAATACCCCAGAATATTTCCCAGTTCCCTGTGGAGCTCACTTGGGTCCATCAGTTGCTGGGGACAGACTACTCAAATGGGTCCAGCCTCCTGCATAATAGAATCTCAAGACAACAAGGGTGTGATCCCACCATGGTGGGATTATAACATTAGATTCCCCATCCGATCATGTTGCACTTGCTTTGACTAGATCATATGTGGTTTGTGACCACCGTCCTGAGTTGAATCCAGGATGATCTAGGGTAGGCTATGGCCAACATGCTGACTATGAACTTCTGGGCCGCTGACAAGGCCCAACTCAGGAATGGTAGGTTCAAGTCTCCCAAGACCATAAGTTTGGGGAACACCACCATCAACCCTGAGATGGCCTACAGCAGCTCAGGCAGGGAGGTTGCTATGTAGCAAGGAGGGTAGTGCACTAGCAGCAATCCCAACTGATCCCATGAGCTCATATTCAGAAACGCTCATAACCAAATACCTGAAAAGCAAGGCCCCTAAAGGTCAAGAGGGATTCTTGGATGTCTACTGCCCATTCCCTGCCTTGCGGTCTTGGTTTGTGCCAAACTCTAAACATAGGGGAGGGGAGAAACAGGGGTAAAGTTCAGCCATAATTTAAGTGAGGTCAGATCTGACTCCATGTGGAGTATTGCTAAATATTGTTCCTAATAAATGACTGGATTTCTTTTGAAACTTGGCTTGAGGCTCATAAGTTAATTAGGGCATCTTTCAGAAACTGACAGAGTCAGATCTCCTTTTAAAATCTATCAAGATTACTGGGTTTCTTGAATCCTGAACTCTCCAATCACTCCCCGATAACTGGGGTTCCTGGAGGGAAACTCAGGCAACCATGGCAGAGGGTGGGCTATCCGAAGAGAGCCTGATTTCAGCCGGAGTGCAGCCTGCTCCAGACATCAAAGCTGAGATGCCTGCTCCAGCGACCGAAGCAAGAAGGGATGAGTAGTGGTGGAAGTTAACCTCTAAAGCAGCTCAGGTTGAGTTCCCTTACCCCAATGCCCAGAAAAAGGGAAGGGCACTGAGTGAGCTGGCAAGAGTGGACTGGATGTGGGACTGGGAACAAGCCAGGCTCCCAAAGCCTCTGATGGAACCTCTGGGGAGTGCAATAGAGCAACTGAGTGAGGAATTTGACTGGGCTACCCTTTGTGATGAGGGGCCATCATGCCACCCAAAAGAGATGGGAGGAACATCCGATCCTTTTGAAGGGAGGAGATGCAGACCCCCTCCTCCACCCATTAGGAAAAGAAGGAGTCCAAAACAGCAGCCAGTGCCTCTCCCACACAGCAGGTAGGCTGCCCAGGCAGACAACCTCATCCCTCCCTCCGAACTAGAGCTGAGGAAGATGGTCAGCCACACCAAGTGCAAGAATACAAAGGTGGGAGGAGCAGTGCTGAACGAACTGCCTCGGTTCAGGGGGAAGTTTGATGGGGACTCAGATCAGCTAGCTCTATTACTTGACTCAGCTGAGATCCACCTAGAACGCTATGGACACCTCTACCCATCCCCCAGAGCCATGGTAAATACCATCACAGAGGGACTAGAGGGAGAAGCAAGGGAATGGCTAGCAGCCCTCCACAAGAGGAGAGCCCCCTAACTGCAAGACGTAGATTACTTCCTACGACTGATGGAGACCAGATTTGAGGAGACGAAGGAGGACCGGTATGTGGAAGATGAACTCAGCAACCTAAAGCAAAGAGATGTGCTCTTTGATGTGCTCCCATCAAATAACACATCCACGAATTTAGGAGGGCCATTGGGAGGCTACCTTCTTTACCAGAGTGGCTGTAGTTGCATATTTTCAAACAAGCTTGGACAAGCAATTTGCCCAGGTAACCGCTTACTGAGACATCCCAAACGGACTCTCTGAGTGGTTCTGAGTAACAATAAAAGTTGACAGCGGATTGTGCGCCTTATGACATGAGAAAGCAACCGGACACAAAAGAGAGCGGTCAACCCGACCTGAAACTGCCCAGCCAACGGGGAACCACAGCACCGCAGTGGTCCTCCAGACCAGTATTCCTTCGAAGTCTGCTGAAATGCTACAAACGCAGGAGATAGGCCACATGGCATCTGCATGCGCAACCCCAGCCCCAAAACCAAGGCCAGAGCCACCACCCAGGACACAACCAGAATGAGGCCCCAAACATGCCGCCGACACATCTGGAAGACCCTCCAGGCTGCAGAGGTCCTGCAGGACCTCTGCAGGGGTGGAACCCCAGGCAATGACGAACAGTCGCCAGAATCCTATGGCAGTGACGATGAGGGCGAAAACAAGCCAATGGTGAGTGAACCTGTTCCCCCTTTCGTTTTCCCAATACACCTCACAACCCCAAAAAGGGGGACCCAGGGGACTTTTCAAGCCCTAATAGACTCAGGCTGCACTAAATGCTTGATCAACCTAACCACGGTCCTGAAACTGGGGATCCGAGTGAAAAGACTGGCCCGCCTGATCCAGTTTAAACAGATCGATGGATCCCTAATGGGGGGAGCCTATGCTATCCACCTGACTGAACCAGGGAAGCTAGAGGTAGCAGATCCCTGGGAATTTGATTCATAATATCCCCCAAAATGACAGATGCAGTCATACTGGGACTCTCCTGCCTAGACAAGTGGAGACCGACCATCTGGTGGCAAGGGGGTATCCGCAGACTTAGGATAGCAAGGGAGACTCCTCCAACGCCAGCAAGCAGAAACACCACCCACTCAGGGAACCCTCCAAAAGAGCCCACCAGAATGACTGGCAGCCACATCCTACAAAACCCCCAGAGACCGAACAAATCCTGAGGGAATATCAGGATGTCACAGAAGTATTCAGCGAGGCTAAGTGCAACGTCCTGCCCCCCACCCCATCATGAGGCAGACTGCGCCATCAAAATCATCCCCGAGGCAAAACTACCCAAGCCTAAAGTGTACATCATGATGCCCTGGGAAATGCAATAAATGTGCAAATATATAGACAAAAACCTAGCAAGGGGGTTCATCAAGCCAGCCAAACCACAGGTCGCAGCTCCAGTCCTCTTCAAAGAAAAAAAAGATATAATTATGAGATTGTGTGTGGACTTTAGAAGAATCAATGCCATGTATGTACACAATCTATACCCCTCTCCCCCTCATGAAGGACATGCTATCTCACCTGGCCAAGGGAAAAGTCTTCACCAAACTAGACCTCAGAGAAGCATACTACCAAGTACACATCAGAGAGGGAGATGAGTGGAAAACAGCATTCAACTGCCCCCTAGGGAGCTTCCAATTCAAAGTGATTCCTTTTGGACTGCAGGGAGCCACAGCGGTGTTCATAAACGAGATGCTGCATGAGCACCTCTACAAGGCGGTCCTCGTCTATCTGAACATTATCCTCATCTACATTGAGACCATGGGTGACCACATACCCCTGGTCCGCCAGGTACTGGAAAAACTTCTGGCAGCTAATCTGTATGTCAAGCTATCAAAATGTGAATTCCACTGCATACAGACTACCTGGGTTACCAAGTGTCAAATGAGGGAATAGAGATAGACAAGCTGTCCATCTTGTACAAGCCATCCCAGGCTGGCAACCCCCTCGCACCTGCAAACCAACTTCAAAGCTTCCTAGGGTTCACGAACTATATATATATATATATATATATATATATATATATATATGTGTGTGTGTGTGTGTGTGTGTGTGTGTGTGTGTGTGTGTGTGTTGTAATTGTACTGATAAATAAATAAAGGGAGACTAGGATAGATCTATTTCGAGCTAATTAGCTCTCATCAGCTAGCCATACCCTTACTGGGATTAGAACCCGGGCTGTATATATCTTAAGCAGGCGTCTTAACCACTAAGCCACGGGTTCTCTTCCTTATCAGTTGAGCCAGGGAAATAGGTATGTATTTGTATTACAACCCCTGTCATACCAGGGGTTGTAATACAAATACATACATGCATACATACATACATACATACATACATACATACATACATACATACATATATATATATATATATATATATATATATATATAGTTTTTACATTTAAAACAATGCAATGCCGTGGAGTCGGAGTGATCATACATTCACATTATGTACAGCTAGTTTCAACCATTAACCATTAATCTACTTAATACATTGTCTGTCCTTCTGTTCAATCACAATATATACATTGGTTCCAGTCTTGTCATCTTGTCTTATACCAATCATAAAATCTATTCCATACCTCAAAATATTCTGATTCCCCTTTATTTTTAAGTTCAAGAGTGAGCCTATCTGCTTCTGCACAGGCCAACACTTTTCTGATTATATCTAGCTCTGATGGTGTATTTTCTTTTTTCCAATACTGTGCATAGGTTATGCGCGCTGCAGTTAGTATATGTATAATTAGATAAAGTGTATCTTTCTTAAACCCCTCCGGTATTATGCCTAGGAGAAAAATTTCTGGTTTAAACATAATTTGTCCTCCCACCATTTGTTCTAACCACGACTGAATCATTTTCCAATATTTTTTTGCCTCATTGCATGTCCACCACATATGATAGAAAGTGCCTGGTGTTTTTTTACACTTCCAACAATTTGGGGCCAGATTTTTGAACATTTTGGAAAGCCGTGCTGGAGGGAGATGCCATCTGTAGAACATCTTATAAAGATTTTCTTTATACGCAGTAGCCAATGTTAGTTTCTGATTAAGTATCCAAAGTTTTTCCCACTTAGCCAATTCCACATTGTAACCGAAATGTTTCGCCCAGGCGACCATGGTTTCTTTGACATGTTCCTCCTCTAGCTTATATTCCAACAAGAATCTATACAGCACTTTGATCAGTCTGTTTTCTGTCTGTATCAAAAGTTTATCTAATATTGTGTAGTCTTTGGCAATACCTTCGTTCTTCCTATTGTGTGCATACCTTGATTGTTTCTGTAAATAAGACCACCATTCTACTTGTACTCCTAGTGATGTCAATTCTGATCTAGTTTTGATCTCCCCCTATCTGTTCAATAACTCTTTATATGTGACTATATTTTCCATATTGATTAAATTTGGGTGTATGTATGCTTCCATCATAGATAGCCAAATAGGTATTTTGGTATAGTGGTCATGTTTAATTTTGTTCCATATTAGTAACAGAGATTGTCTGATGTAATGTCTACTAAAATATTTGTGTGCAGATCCTTTTTCATACCAGAAGAAGGCATGCCAGCCTGCTTGGAGGTCATGGCCTTCCAATTTGAGTAATCTTTTATTTCTCAGCATTATCCATTCCCTTAGCCATGTTAGTATGGCCCCAATATAATAGAGTTCCCAGTCTGGTACGCCAAATCCTCCCTTTTCCTTAGTGTCTTGCATAGCCTTAAGTTTTATTCTTGGTTTTCTTCCCTTCCAAAACTACTATTAGTTTTGATGACAGATTTTTTAAATTACTCCCAAATCACATGTATTTTGTAATTTTAACAATGTTTTACTCTACTCTGATTCCTCTAGGCTCTCTGACATCACTGTTTGTCAGGCTTCCATGTGGTGGCATTGGGGTAAGCATTTTTTTCTTATTTGATCAAGTAATGCAGCAAGTCTTGATTAAACATGTTGATTAAACTGACTAAATATACAATACTCATTTTTATTATAGAACTATACTATAGAACTCGTATGTGTAGAACCCCAAAGTTCTATAAATTTGGGAGAAAATACTCTGTGCAGTAATTTTGCTTATTCAATAAATAAATATTATTGATAACTGAAATATTTCCATCTCTACTGGGACTCCCAATTGCACAAAGACTTGTTCATATCAGAGGAAGCATATGCTTTTGTTCCAAGTATTGTTTCATATTATTTCATATCAACATGCTGTTTTGAAATTTTGCTTTTTTCAATAAAGAAGCTTTATTGTAATTATCAGTGTGAAGAGACTCCATGCACTTTGTTTTTAAATATATACATCTGGTACTTTGGCTTCTCTGTTGATTCTTACATTTAAGAGTCACACTACCTATATAATTTATCTCAAATATTAAAAGCAACATCAACATAGTAATTACAAATTACATGAATTGTTCAGGCCTCAAAATAGATTTTGACTCAAATGACCTAAGACTTGCAACAAATGTCAAAAACAATAAAACAGGTTTCTTTCAACTTGGAAAAAACAAGAAAAAAGTCAAGGAAACTATTTGTCCACTAATGAGAGGAGATGCCAAGGAACTGATGGGCATTAGAGAGAAAGCAGAGCTGCTTAATTCATACTTTGACTCTGTCTCCACACAAAAAGAAAAAATAGTCCGACCTAACAAAAATAGAACCATAAAAGACAGACTAGAAAATAAAGTAGGCAAGAAAATAGTAAGTGATTAGACAAGTTCAAATCACTAGGACCTGATGGATTACATCGCAGAATTCTCAAGCAGCTGGCACTCATGATCTCGGAACCATTGGAACCATATCTTGACCAAGATCCTGGTGCACGAGGGAATTACCAGACAACTGGAAAAGTAGTCACATAGTTCCCATCTTCAAAAAAAGGAGGGGAAATTGATCCAGAAAATTACAGATCAATCAGCCTGACATCAGTATCTAGGAAGATCCTGGAAAAGATAATCAGAGGGAAAGGGATCTTGGAGTCCTATTGGACAATCACTTAAATATAAGGCAGCAGTGTGCTGCAGTCCTAGGCTGCATTAACAGAGGAATAGAATCAATAGAATCAAGATCACGTGAAGTGTTAGTATTGCTTTATAATGCCTTGATGAGACCACACTTGGAGTATTGCATCCAGTGTTCGTTGCCACAATATTAAAAAAATGTTGAGACTCTGGAAAGAGTGCAGAAAAGAGCAACAAGGATGCTCTGGAGGCTAAAACATGAAGAACAGTTGCAGGAATTGGGTATATGTGGTCTACTCTATTGAAAAGAATGGCCAGGAGTAACATGATAAGAATGTTCCAATATTTGAGGGACTGCCGCAAAGAAGTGTTGGTCAAAATTTTCAAAACACTAGAAGGCAGGACAAGAAGCAACGGATGGAAGCTAATCAAGACGAGAACCAAGCGAAAACTAAGGAGAAATTTCCTGATAGTGAAACAACTAGTGGAATGGCTTGCTTTCAGAAATTCTAGGTACTCCATCACTGGAGAATTTTAAGAAGATATTAGATAGCCATTTGTCTGAAATGGTATAGGGTCTCCTGCTTGTGCAGGGGGTTGGATTAGAAGACCTCCAAGATCCTTTCCAACTCTGTTATTCTGTTAAAGTTCATTTTCGGAGTATAAGACGCACCAAGGTTTTGAAGAGGCAAACTAAAAAAAATAGGTAGGTAGATAGAGGGATAGAGAGGGAGAGAAAGAGAGAGAAATATATTAGGTAGGTAGGTAGGTAGGTAAAGGGAGAGAGAGAGAGAGAGAGAGAGAGAGAGAGAGAGAGAGAGAGAGAGAGTCGGTAGGTAGGAAGAGAGAGTGTGTGTAAGTAGGTAGGTAGGTAGAGGGATAGAGAGAGAGAGAGAGAGAGAGAAATACAGTAGATAGGGAGAGAGAGAGTAGGTAGGTAGGTAGGTAGATGTTTCCAGGTATATTTATCCATGTGCTGGAGAAGGAAATCACTGACAATCTAAAGCACCTAACTTTGTTCCTGCTGGCACAGCACTTGATCCATGTAATTCTCATCAATCAGTTAAAGAGCTTTCCAAAAGGGAAAAAAAAGTTTTTGCACTATGCAAACCTCCCCAAAATGGCCCGTTTTTCATGAAAATGCAAATAAAAGGCATGAATAGCCTTGGGGGGGCTTGCAGAGTGTTCCTGGGAGTGGGGGGGGCACAAACAAGCAAAAAACAGCCCGTTTTTCACAAAAACTGGCCCGTTTTTTATCAAAAAACCTGCATGCATAGCCTTATGGAGGCTTATAGAGTGCTGCTGGGGGTTGAGGAGGGGCAAAAAATGGCCCGTTTTTTGCTCATTTCTGCCCTCCCCAGCCCCCAGGAGTTCATAAGCCTTCAGGCTATTTTGGTGAAGGGCCGGGGCTTCAGAAGGAAAAAAAATTGCTGTATTCGATGTATAAGACGCACCCAGATTTTCAGCCTCTTTTTTTGTAGAAAAAAGGTGCGTCTTATACTCTGAAAAATATGGTAATTTTGAGTTTTAATGGCACTCAGACACCATCTAGAATACAGCTTTCTGTCCCAAGTCAGATCTGATCCCATTCAACATCTGATTTTACAAATCAGTTCCATTTTTGCCCAATGTAATACTTCTTGCTGCATACAGCGTCAAGTGCAATGGTAACTCTGTCTCCCTTTGCATGCAGTGGCTTCTGCCTTAATACTTAACATGTTTTCCTGGTTCCAGCTTATGAAGCACATAGCTGGCAATCCCATTATTTATGGATACCTCTTTATTAGGAATAAAATTTTAATGAACATATACTTGTACAACATTCAATGCTACTAATATTCTACAGCTATTTTATTAGATGCATTGCAGTTCAAGTACATGCTGTACATATTTCCCTACTCCTCTTGTGAAGATCATGTGCGACACTAGCCACTGCACACTTGATGAGCTTGATGAACATAATAATCATAGTTTGTCTCACTTTTCCACTCACACAAAAGAATGCATCTCACAGAGTGGAATACTTTTCTTTCACCAATCTCTATAAAACATAGTATGTGTCAACATTGTATGTATGAATATTTGTACTTGTCACGTCTCTACTTGACAGGCTGGAGCCTGATTGTAAACATGCTTCTTTCAGAGATATCAGGAAAGTTTTTATACTTCATTATGATTTTGACCAAATAAACTTTTATTATCAGTTGTTTCATAGATACTTCTAGTATTGAAATAAATGGTCAGTGGTCAAGATTTATACTTAAACTCATCAATATTAGAACACTGATATCTTGCCTCCTGTCTGATTTCTTTTCACCAGTTTAAACATTCCAATTTCCTCCCTCTTGTCCTTACAGCGCATGTCCTTTAGTTCCTATAATTATCCTTGATGTCATCCCCTTAAACTGTTGTAACCTGTCAATATAATAAACAGACATGTTGATGTGGCCCCATTAGCATAGAATACAGGAAAATAAGGATTGAGTGTGTTTTTAATACAATGCTTCTTCTAATGCAGTCTTTTTAGTTATCTCACATTGTTGGTTTATGTTCAATTTAGTGTCAGTGATTAGGCCCAAGTCTTTCTTCAATGTTGTGCTTCCAAGTCATAACTTCTTGGACTTGTATGTGTCCATATATTTTTCTCTTTTACATTTTTTCCAGTAAAAACATATCTTATTCTCCAAGCTTTGTCTATCTAGATTTGATTTCAATTTAATTTTTGTCATTTTGGGTGCCGTCTAAACTTCCCAATTTTGTGTCATCATTATCTACAAAGTTTCAAAATTAAATAAAATATTCTCACTTAACTTTTACCATAATAATTTTTAAGTTGCTTTAGTTTTCTTAGTGATACAAATATTATTTTGAAAACTATCCCAGCGTTGCTGCAGCAAATATCTCTACATTTTGTAAAATAAGATAAAATGAACAGTTGAATTCCTCAGTATATGAAATTACATAGAAACAAATTCATTGAGGAATTGGGCTATAATTATCTTCCACTGCACTATAGTCTAAAAACATATTCTATGGCCGGTTAGCCAAATACTCATAATCAAGGGGATCTTCTTCCAAAGGATCTTCTCCTACTAATATATGCAGGACTGCCACCTGGTCGGAGCCGTTTGTCTATGTTTAGCAGTTTAATTTTGACATCAGAAATGAAAGTGAAATATTGGGAGCTGTGTGTTAGAAGATGTATGATATGATACAGACAAGATATGTTTCTTGTCAAAAATCTTATATCTGAATATGTCCCAAATGAATGCATTAGGATAACCACTTAAAGAACTCCACTTAAAGTGTATCAGCAGTTTATCTGTAGCTAAATATCTTTTTAAATAAAAGTAAATGTATATCAATTTGTGATGGCAGTATTACCAATTTTGGCTTGTGAAATAATTCACTTTTGGTATTTATCATTAATTGCACTTATAATTATAACACTTGTTATGATTTAACAGTTCCAGTAGTCAGCATGCAGTGCTCTATGTAGACTAAATTGTTTCAGAATTTACAACAGTATCTTTACAATATTTCTGAATCCATCTTTATTCAGGTGGACAATGATACAATTTGGAATGAAGTGCATTCATTCAGTGCTGCTCGTCTTGCTGTTGGCTGTGTCATAGAGCTTGTATTTAAAGTGGCTACAGGAGAACTAAAGGTTGGTCTGGTATTGATAATATTTTGGCTTTCATTTTTACATGTGAGAATAACTGGGTTACTTTTGTTTTCATGCCATATAGCAAACATCTTTTACAATATTTCTAAATTTAGAGTTTATAAGAATATAGAAAGGGCAGAAATTCAGGAATTGTGAAATTTGAAAACCATACTACTAAAAGTTTTGTATAATGCAACTATAGTTAGGAATACTAAAATCTCTCTCATTTTATTAATGAGGAAATTTTATTTTATTTGTTTATTCACTCCAGTCTTTTATAACACATATAACACATCTTCCTCCTGTTCCTTAATTTCAGGGCTGGACTACTAATACTTTTGAAAAAAATATTAGACAATGCAGCTATTGTTATAGATGGAATAGGTCAATAGCCCCCTGTGATACAAGGTTCCATAAGCTGCATTACTTGCCAAGATTCACTGCAAAATTTATATAGATTTCATTATTCTAAAGAGACCTCTTCCCAGCTGAGATTTACATGCATATCCCATCTTTTCTTGAAATCTATTTCTTACATCCTGCCAGTTTTCATTTAAAGCTCTGCAAGTTGCATGGCTGCCAGTCTGCTTCCGGGTGCAGTTCAAGATGTTGGTATTCACTTACAAAGCCCTTTCTGGCATGGGTCCAGGCTACTTGAGGGACCATCTCATTTCACTGGTATTGGCCTGTCCCATCCATGTTAGAAGAGGAGGCATGCTGTGTGCCCTATTGCCCAAATATTGTGCCTTGCAAGGTTTGGAGAAGGTCCTTCTCTGCCGTTGCTCCTGCTCTGTGGAATATATTTCCCCTCCGGTGTGAGGTCGGCTCTAACACTCCTGATCTTTCATAAGAGCCTAACGATCTATTTCTGCCAGTTAGCTTGGGCCCCAATGGAGGAGCATCGCAATGAAGGTGGTTAATTGATTAACAATAGATCCCACCTCTTCCCCTGCCTCCATTCCCACATTTCTATGGTCATGTTGCTAGCATGATATCATAGAGTGCTGATTCCTTCCCACCACACATGTACATAGATTCATAAACACATATACATACATATGTGTGTCAGTGGTGGGATTCAATTTTTTTTACTACCGGTTCTGTGGGCGTGGCTTGGTGGGTGTGGCTTGGTGGTCCTGGCAGGGGAAGGATACTGTAAACTCTCTATTCCCACCACACTCCAGGAAAAGGATACTGTAAAATCTCCATTCCCTCCCCACTCCAGGGGAAGGTTATTGCAAAATCCCCATTCCCTCCCGATCAGCTGGGACTCGGAGATGGGGGCAGAGCCAGTCAGAAGTGAACTACTCAAAATTTCTGCCATCGGTTTTCCAGAACTGGTCAGAACCTGCTGAATACCACCTATGGTGTGTGTGTGTTTTGTATATATGTATGTGTCTATGTATCTATGTATGGGGGTAACAGCACTCTATGACATGCTGGCGACATGACCACATAAATGTCTTTGGATAGCACTGGCTTAATGATCTTGAAATGGAGATCAGCACCATCTCCTATAATCAACAATGACTTTTACAGTAAAATCCACAGGGACCTGTTTACCTTTCACTTTATATAGTGTATGTGTATAGTGGAGGGAGGGAGGGGGAGTGTGTGTGTGTGTGTGTGTGTGTGTGTGTTAAGCTGCCCAGAGTTACCCTGTGGTAAGATGGGTGACCAATATGTGAAATAATTAATTGATTAATTACTAAGGACCATGTCATCCAAAGTGGGGAAGGGAGGGACCATAATGGGCAGCAGTGTGTATGAAAGATTCAGCAACATGGGGAATCACAAGCTGAATCTGAGCCAAGAGTGTGATGCAGTTGCAAAATAAAATAAAATGAAATGCTAGGTTCCATCAACAGAAATCAAGATAAGCTATTGTTCCTCTTTATTCTGTGGTAGACAGACCACATTTAAAATATTTGCAGCACCATGTTTTACATTGACAAAGGATATTGACAAAGTGGAGCAAGTCCAGAGGAGAGCAATCAAGTTGAGTACTTTTCTCTGGCATCTGAGTGAGCATCTTCCACTTTCCACCTTCCACTTTGGATTCAAGATGGTGACTATTGAAAATTTTCTTGTCAAATTTTGACAGGAGTTGTTCCAATTGTTACAGATTTAGATAATTGTGGTCCAATTTCCATATTATTTTGTCATCAAAAGTCCCTAGTTCATCTCTAGAGTGCTGAGTATAATGTTGTATGCTGAGTGACCATTCTGTTGCCTTACACTTACTTGCATTCAAACTCAATAATTAATGTCCAAAGTACTATAGCAGGTGCATGTTGGCAACATGTTAACAGAGAACATGTTCTTCCATAAATGACCCAGAAAGTTGTTCTGTTTTCCCCCCATAACTCAATGAGACATGATAACCATAATTTATCCATAATTTCATTAGAAATAAGATATAGTGCATTCTAATGATCCTTAAGTCAAAATGGCAATGATTTGTAAAGGTACTCCCTCTTTTTGTTAAGAGACAACCAAGCTTTGCAGTTATAAAACATCTCAATTGTCCAAACTGTTGCTTCTGACTATGAAGCCTCACCCTGTCTTTTCTTCCCAGAGAAGACAAGGTGATTCTTCATAGTGCTCCTATTCAGGAGTTACCATCTTTACTCATTTAAGTGTTAGGAAGTTGTATGAAAGACTGTGCAATTTCTTGACTTCACATTGTATTTTTTATTTTTGTATCTCAGTTCATATGATTCTTCAATCCTTTGTGTTTTGATTTTTAAGGCAGCATTTTGGGTTTACTTCAGCCCTGACTTCAAAACAGAGAACATTTTGTCCAGACATTAATTTTCTTCCAGAGGCTGACTTCCATCTCAGAAATATTGTCACTTTTCAGTCCTTTTTAAAATGTCCACTTGATTCACTAAAACTGGTACTTTATTCTTTAGATATGTGACACATGCCAATTTTATGTATTGAATAAAAGAAAGTCTTTTGTATTTCTTTTATGACTTTGGGTCTACTCCCAGTTTGTCTAATAATATTATTTTCACCATTTGCCTAGCATATGTACAGGCAAGCTTACTTCCTTCTGGCATGATGAGGAGCCAATTCAGTTATGAAAGGGATGGATCCCTGCTTCCATTTTGCAGCCCTCAGAGCATTTCCAACTCACAGTTCTTCCATTTGTATCACGCTGTTGCTCTTCCTGAAGAAGATGCAGAAATAAACATTAAGGATCCACATATATTTATTTAACCTGTATTATCTAATCTGTCTATTTAGGGGTGTAAACTAAAATATAATTTTTGAACAAGTAAAAAACATTAGTCCAGATGAAAAGATTAGGCTGATGGTACAGTGTTGATGTCTGTGGAGATTCTCAGTCATCCAGTTGTCTCAAAGGTGGTTTTTTTTTCTTCAAAAGGCAATTGGACTATTTTTTTCTTTGCTGAGGTCAATTAGTTGTGGAATCTTCTTGGAACTGCTGCAACAGCTGTGTTGTAAACTGGAGATAGATTATTCAGTTTGAGGTGAGCACAGACTCTTCATGATGCTTCAGTTTGAGATACAGACAACACAGACAGTTTGAGATGCAGACAACACAGATTCATCCCCATCAACCTGTGTGTGTGTTCAATAATGTTCAACAGTTAATTTTACAACTGAAATTTCAAAAGAGAAAGTGGAACACAAATATCAAAAACTGAAATCACTTCTTCCAACAGAAGTATTGGAGGAGGTCACAGAATTTACAGAGAAGACACAACTAGCACAGGATAATAAGAGGAGGAGGGAGAAAGAAAGAAAGAAGAAAGAAAGAAAGAAAGAAAGAAAGAAAGAAAGAAAGAAAGAAAGAAAGAAAGAAAGAAAGAAAGAAAGAAAGAAAGAAGCAGGCAGGCAGGCAGGAAGGAAGGAAGGTAGGCAACTTTTCTACCTTACAATTTTGACAAGAAAAAGCACACAGCAGAAGAATCAATCCAGATGAGAAAGGACAGTGACATTTCTCAAAGAACTGACTGATAGGTGAGAAATCTGTCTGACAGAGCATTTACTCCAACAGAAAAGAATGTATTATCCAAAGGACTAAATTTTGCGGTACATCAGAACAGTTACCAATTGTAGATCCCATCACAGCCGCAGAGTCAGCCATCAGGAACAATAAACTACCAGAACCAGAGGCAGAACAATTAAGGGTGACGGTATTTGCAGCCCTCGCCAGTGCCAAAACACCCCTCTCCAACCTCACAATTCAAGAAAGAAGTGCAGTGACATCTCTAGGAAGAACCAAACATCACCATCTTGCCAGCTGATGAAGGACATAAATGCCAAGATAAACAATTTTTTGAAGGACACATATGAGACTCTGAAGAGAGATCCTACCAACAACTATAAGAAAAAGATAATCAATTTCCTGCAACTACTGAAGGACAATGCCATTGACAAGCCACAATATCCTGCCCAGCCTTTACCCTGGGGAAGCCACTCCATGCATATATTGACTCCCCAAAATCCACAAAGAGGGAATGCCAATTGTCAGCAGCATCAGCTCTGTTGCCTACAACATTGTGAAACATTTAATCACCTTATTAGCCCCTGTGATTGACAACAACATCCATCTCATCAACAATTCACAGGACTTTGCCAGCAAGGTTTGAAAACTAAAATTGGTTTCAGATGAAACTATGGTTTCTTATGATATATGAGATGTCTGGTGCAAGACAGCACATTAGCAACAGAACTAACCTCAGTCCAGACCACATATATGCCATGTTGGATCTCTGCCTATTACCTTTTTTAAATACAATGAAGGTTTCTACAGACAAAAACATGGCTGTGCCATGGGTTCATCTCTGTCTCCCATTGTTGCCAGTCTCTACATAGAAGAGGTAGAAACCAAAGCACTAAACTCCTTCACAGGATTTCCACACACTCACTGGTATAGGTATGTGGATGATTTAAGAATCAATATAAAAACACAGGAAGTGGAAACATTCAGCAAACACATCAATTCAGTGGACAAATATATTATGTTCACACAGGAAGATGTTAAAGAAAACAGTCTGGCTTTCCTGGAATGTGCAGTGCACATTAAAGACAGAAGCCTTAACACTGAAGTTTATAGAAAACCCATGCACAGAGCTCAGCATTCATATTTTGATTCTTATCACCCACTGGACCACAAAATGTGATCCAGCAAGAGCTTCTCCATTACAGACAAAGAAGAAAACAACAAACGTAGCAACATTGTCATTCCATATGTAGCAGGAATATCTAAAAAGCTCATGGGGATTTTCAACCAACACAACATATATGCAGTATATACTTTAAACCCAAGAATATGCTAAATCAGAAGCTTGTCCACCCCAAGGATAAAACATCCAGACACCAGTGACATATGGTGAGGTTTATGGCTGGTGAGGCACTGACACAGTGGTGGGTTTCAAATTTTTTTAGACTTGTGGACTTCAACTCCCAGAATACCACAGCCAGGCATGCTCAGTTCTGATTTAAAGCAGCAGCATTTGTTTTTCTCCTTTGCGAAAGAAGTTTCCTTCTTTCTTCTTCTTTTTCTTCTCCCTTCCCATCCTTCCTCCCTCTCTCCCTCCTTCCCCCTCTCTCAAACACACAAACACACACACACACACACACACGTTGGATTGGACTACACACACTTTCCCCCCAGAAGGATCCAGCCCAGCTTCACTGATTACAGGTTTGAAAAGACAATGTGGCTCTGCCTGCAATCAAACTACACTTGGGGAGAGAGAGCACAAGTGAACCAGAGTCCTTCCCTCCAGCCTTTGCCCAAAGCCCCTCACCAGGAGGATGAAGTTTGAATTCCTCCCCCTCCCTCCGACCCACACGTATCTTTTCCAGCTGTTTCAGAGAGGATTTCAACTCTGCTCTTGCCTTGGATCCTATGAAGAAGCCCTGCCCAAATGAGAGCCCTCTACTATGAGGCAGTAGAACTGCGTGCCTCACCTACGTCAGGAATTTTTAGGCTTTTAACCCTTGCTTAACTCTGCTCAAGTGTTCATAAAACGCCTAAAGTCAGACTAGATGAGGCATGCAGTTCTCCTGCCTCATATAGAGGGCGTTTTTTTAGAGGCTTTTTTAAACAGTTAAGCAGAGTTATCCATGGTGATGCAGCAACTAGCTCAGCCTGACCTCAGCTCTCGCCTTTTTCCTTTTACATTTTTTTTCTTTTCATGATGACAGTGGTGAGGCTGTGCCTCCCCTGCCTTCCCTGACTGCACGTCACTGCCAGACACAAACAGCAATGTAATATATGCAATACAATGCAGTGAAACATGTGCAGATCTGTACATTGATGAAACAAAACAACCATTTCACAAGCACATGGCTTGTGCACATAGGAGCACATAGGAGATCAAACCCATCAGGACAAGATTCAGCAGTTCATCTGCATTTGAAAAACAAATGTCACACTTTTGAAGACAGCAAAGGCCACATTTTGGATAGAGAGGACCATTAGTTTGAAAAAGGGATAATTTTATTATCGTCTATTTTAGAATTGAACACTTCCCCTCAACAGAGGGGAAAGGAATAAGACACTACCTATTTCCACTTACAATGCAGCCCTTGCAGAAGTTCCAAGAAGATTCCACAACCAATTGCACTCTATTTCAGGTGAGCCTGAGAGCCCTCCCAAGAAACAGTTCTCAGAGAGATTGTTAACTACCAGATGAAGGCAAAGAAATACAATCCTTCCATCACACTCCCTACCGTCCTATCAGAATCTGTTCTTCCATTCCACAGTCTAAACTATCAGTACCTATCCTTCCATCCCCCCACCATCAGAACTGATGAAGATTCTTGGATGAGAAGTGAAATGTTTCATTCTTCTTCCACTTCCAATAGTCCAGTTGCTTTTGAAGAAAAAAACACCTTTGAGTTTAAGACAATTATGGCAGCTTATTTCATGATTTGATGTGAATACCACAGGGATGGGTTCCTATACTGGTTAGTACGAGTTTGCTATGCATGCGCTTTGTGCGTGCACTGTTCACTTAGCTCACACATGCGCTGGCCTTGCATTGCTGGTGCATGCACAGTTGATTAAATATTGTTCTGCGCATGCACAGAAACCTGCAGGCAACAGCATAGCAGATCAGGGAACTGGTTCAGGGGTGTGGCGAGCCTGGGTTGCTACCGGTTCTGCGACCCAGGCCACAATTCCACTACCAGTTCGACTGAACCAGGCCGAACCGGGAGTTACCCATTTCTGGAATAACAGTATGGGTTCTTCCTCTGAACCAATACAACTTGTAACTAGTCACCTAATCACAGTTTAAAAAGTTGCAATGGCTTTGGAAAAATTTACTTAATCTGTCCTCTGTTAAGGCTGTTGCACCAATCCCCATGGTCAGATCATAGCATTTCAGGCACTTGGCAATTGCCTCACATTTACAACTGGTTGCAGTGTCCTGGGGCCACATGATTCCATTTTTCAACATTTTTTGCCATCTTCTGGCAAAAAAAAATGCCCTTTGGATAAGCTGGATTCAGGTTTATAAGTCTGTGTTGTTAAGTCACTTAACAACAGTGACTTGCTTAACAACCATCATAAAAATGGTTATAAAATCAAGTCTGGTCACATGGTTATTCAGCTTACAACCACAGTAACTTAATGACCGAAGTTCTGCACTCAATTGTCATAAATTGCCATAAAGACTATCTCTATCTGACTAATATAAAAACGGAATACTTCAGAAACAATCCAGTAACTTTGCAACATAAATTTTACATGCTTGAAAAATATGTGGGCTTTTAATGTCTAATCTTTCAAATTGGATGTTTGTATGTTTGTTTATTTATTTATTTATTTGGCTTCCATTTAATAGAATGGATTTGCTGTAGTTCGACCGCCTGGTCACCATGCAGAAGAAAGTACCCCTATGTAAGTATGTGACTGTATTTGGACTGGGATTTTTCACTTAGATGGGCAATGTATTGGTTTCTTGTAATATTCCAGAACAGCCTTTTAAGGGGGGGGGGGGCTTTTGTTTTAGCAGTTGGACAGTTTAGGGTGCGGTTAAGGACAAACTGGGTGCCATAAGCCTTGCAGAAAGTTAAAGCATCCATTTCACCCCTTCAGAAATGCCAAATATTTAAACAATTTTCCAGTTAGTTTGAGAAATAAAGCTATAAATAAGACACCATGAAAATTTACCTTTGTCTTTCTGGCAGCATTTCTGTGTTGACTTCTTAACTGCTATGGTTTTTTGGTTATTGAAAATAATATTTTGTAAATTGCAGCTGCCAGCAAAAAGTTGTAGATGAAAACAGAATTCTGACAAGATTTGAACTTTTGGTCAATTAAGTGTTGTTGGGATTTAAAACAATAATTTGTCATATTGACCAAAACTGGTTTGATTGTTGGTATTTTTAATATATAAAATATAATTGTATAATTTAATTAACAGTGTATACTGGAAATAGGCCTGTCTATATGTTGAATAGCATCTAACAAAATTGTAAAACTGTTGTTACCATTGAAAGATTTTTGAAGCTTGTATTCAGAATTTCATACTTTTATAAATTCCATTTCCTCTTAGGGGTTTTTGCTATTTTAACTCTGTAGCAATTTCTGCCAAACTTCTCCAGCAGAGACTGAATGTGAATAAAATCC